>NW_017307169.1:630871-651285 GCF_000935625.1 Nanorana parkeri | reverse complement strand
CATTAGTTATATGTTTTTCCAGATTCCCTACTGACATCCCTAAGTTATATACCATATTAGGAATTATATGTAATATAGAGAACAATATAAAAGTTTCACCATTCAATGCAGCCCCAGCGGAACCAGCACAGTAACTGGAGTATTAAAAAATGTCCCTATGAATTTTTAATTACATTTCTTCTTACCACAACATTCATTGCACAAAACAGGAACCTGTGCAAGTCATCCTTAGGATAATAACACTGACGAGTGGTAGATTAAAGTGCCATTTAATCTTTCCAATGCTGGCACAAAGTCTGCTGTGAACGGCCCCTGTAATCTTTTATCTAATGGTCCCTTTTTTTAAAGTAGACATCTGCACAGGGCTAACCACAATCCCACCTGTGTCATCATGTGACAGTGTTTGGTCTGGTAGTGACCCAGTCAGCAAACAGTGCTGATTTGAGGAACACAGGGGAGACTGTCACCAGTACCTCTATATTCCAAAGGCACTGCTGGTGGATCAAGCAACTGGTGAGTACTGGAAAGCTTGAGGAGTGCATAGTTGTGCCTGCTACCACATACGTGTTAATTGATTCTCTTTCAACGTAGTATAGAGTTATCTGTAAAAAATAAGTCAATTGGATCACTGCTTTAAACTAAGAAAGTTGAAATCTGACTGGCTGCTGACAACAGGTGGATTTGAAGAGCACAATAAACTGTATTATATATGTGTGTTTTTAGGCAAACTTTATTTGAATTTTTTTTTTTATATTCTTATGTGTTTGACTGCTGCAGGGCTGAAGGTATTATGCGCAAGCAATGAAAACACGGACAAAGTGGAAACACTGAAAAATGTCTGACCTTTTACAGAATTCAAGTATTAAATATTACTCAATCTCATTTACTCGTATTTTAATATCCTACTTACATAAAATCCTATAGAATGTATGAAAATCAGCCCATGCGCTTCACCATATCATGGGGTATATACATTTATCTGTTCTGCCCCATAATCAAAATCTGAGCCTTATGAATACACTCAAGCACTTGGCGAGCCTATTGAAGTGGTTTTCTGCTACATCAGCTGCACATCCTCTCATTACTGTGACATAAACCCACTCACAGAAGCTCCTGATGACCCTTTCTAAGTGCATTTCAGTGTTGCATTGCCTGGTTTTATCCTTTCACGGTTCACTGCTCAGCAGCATCAGTTTCATTGTTAATTATGGGCTAGCAGTGACAGGCTCCTCTCTGGATTAGTGAGGCTCATTCTAACTGGAATGCATAATAAGGAAGTGTTACAGGCTGCAGTAGATTTGGATAACCCCTTAACTGCTTCTCTTTCTATCCAAAACTTAAAATAAAAAATGTTTGGGCCTAGATATACTTAACCAGCACAGATCAACAAATGAGAGACAGGAGAGATGGGTTTAAAGTTGCTGAACTGTAAAGAGTCTTTTAACTCCTTTCAGCATTTCTTGCACACACTTCACCTTAGGCCCTGTTCACACCTAGGCATTTGTGCTTACAGGTGTTTTTCAGGCATTTCTTTTTTTTGGTATTTTTTCTTTTGCATTTTGAAAGTGTATATTGTTGGCGTTCAGCTTCAGGTGTCTTTCTATTTGACCCAATGGAAAGCAGTAGCATCTGTGACATCATAGAGGAAAGTCCTGAAAAGTGCTAAAAAATGCTTGTGACGTGCGAGGTCTATAGGGGCAAAAAAGCTCAAATCTGCCTGGAAAGGAGCTCATGTACTTTTTTGAACTATGGGCTTTTTGCTACAAGCAACAGAATGCTCAGGTGTGGAGAGGGGCCATAGAAAACAATGGGATTTGTTGTAATGAGCCTAATGTTGCTTCAACTTTTGAGCTACAAAATTGCTAGGTGTGAATGGGGCCTTACAGTTGTCATCTCGATTTTAGCCATAAATGGTTGGAAGTGACCATTAGAGTGAAACAAATGAAAAAAAGTTCTTACAGTTTGTAAATTTTGAGGCTTTGCGCTGTTCTATGTATTGTAAACCTGCTTTCCTAGGTACTAGCATCCAAGTTACACTGTGCTAAATACAGCTCTGCATGAATAACGAGAAAGGTATTTAATGGAGGTACCCATAAAACACTGACAGGTATACTTAACAATGCACTGGAAAAGAGCAAGGATCATATGTAAAGTACAGTAATCAAAATAGAGACCAATCTGATCTCATTCACTGGTGTCAAGATTGATTCCAAATGTTTGCTGTGGGTTACAACAATGTACATTTTGCTCTTGCATTATTAAATAAGCCCATAGATTCCCATCTGATACTTTACTCATTACTGAGCAGTTTATAAATGGTGCGGCTTCTAGCACTTGTGCGTTATTCAGTGGGTATAACTTAGTCAATTAGTTCTGATTCTCTAAAAAGAAAGACCCTTGTCAGCTTTTTTCTATTCCTCCTTGAAGGCAAAAAATACTTTATGCTCGTCAATGTGTGAAAAGTATTTTTTGGACTGTTTAGGAACTTCTATAGTTTACTCCCATTGTACTGAATCTTTCACCACAAGTATGAAAGGCTCTATTAAGTCAAAGCTAATTGGGGCAAAGGATTCTTCTGCCTCCTCTTCTTACATGTTCTCCGAGAGTATCAATCATCTCCTGCAAAACCAGCTCTGACAAAATTGAGGGTTGAAAAGGAGCACTGGAATTACCAGGTAGCTGTCTGTTTCCCACAAATTATTTCATTGATTCTTAAAAAGGTTGCTGCATAAAAGATCTTGTGTGACTTCTGACAGACATGATTCACAGTTTGTGTGGTTACTGCACAACCAGCAGCTTTGCCTGTGAGTAGGTGAAAGAGAATCATCATCTCTTCTGCCATCAATGCCCACCCCACCTGCCCACCTGAGAGCTGTGTAATCTTGAATGGGAAGAAGAGGATCAGTGCTTTGATGTCCTTTTGGGCAACCTGCATTTACAGCTTCACACACAGGGCTGGAAGAAAATGACAGACCCTGTCTCAACAATACTTTTTTTGTTTGTTAATGACCTAGTGGGCAGAGGTGGAATTTTTTGGTATGGAATGGAAAAGCAACCCGAGACAGTGAACAGCACAACTTAGGTAGAGACCCTCATACCTTAGTACAGCACTGAGTGATAGTGTAGATAGGGTAGCATAAAAGCAGGAGCCTAGCGGTCCCGGGTACAAGGCTGTTTGACATTGTGTGACAGCTTACCTCACTTCTGTGTGTGCGTCTCCAGGAGCAAAAGATGACAACTTATTTAAGTAAATTGCGGACTGTGCATGTAGAGGAAACTTCTCCTGCAGGCTTTCTGTTAATTAGATGGCCACTGCTGTGCAAATGTTGCGTGCAGATTTGGCCCCTACATTCATAATGACTGTAAAGAACTTCATTAGGATGGGATGCAGCAGGGAGGCAGCATGGGCAGTGGGGAGGAAAGATATCCCCATTGTTTGTGTCTGTTTGTAGTTGCTACTGATGTGCCCTCTTTTTCTACCTCCTCCTCTTCTGCCAATCCCTCCGTAACCCCCCAAACTGGCAATAAGGAAATTTTTGATCACACAATCGCTGACTTGCTGCAGGAGGATGATCTTGGTAATGCATTCTTCTCTTTTGAGGATATTGAGAAAGATAACACCATGACAATAGAGGGGGACATCGGGCAAAGAGTAGCAAGAAGCAGTGATGTTCCAGTAGTTTAAATCGTACTGCAAAGTGGGCTCCTGAGATGAGGAGGTGGTGGATGATGAGGTGGCAGACTGTCCCTGGGTGACATCAACTAGAGAAGATGAAAGTTCTGAGGGAGAGGCACAACAACCTTGAGGGTGGATTTAGTCTGAGTTAGGAGCAAAATGCAGAGGCCTGGAGGTAAGACCAGATTTACAAGGTGACTAGGTGAGTACTTGCCACTGTGGGGGAATAGTTGTAATGGGCAAATCTGCCTAGGTTCAATTTGCCTAAGGTTCTATGAATCTGGTTCAAAGCCAGGCAAACCCAAACTTTGAGACAAATCCTTTGTAAGTGAATCCTGCAGTTTAATTCTGGGCATTTTTGGGGAATATAGGTGTGAGTCTGTGTGTGCTGTCTTAATCCATCTGGTGGCACTGCCCCTCAGGTACAGAGCTCTGCTATCCCCAGGACCGGTCCACAGAGCTCTGCAGTATGGTACCTTTTAATGCATCTACTGCCAACAGCACTGTTGTGGTCCGCAGACTCAAATCTGCCTAGGCTTTACGTCTTATATTGTGGCCTACCCAGGCAGCTTACATACGGTCCAGCCACTGTACAATATTTGTGGCTATTGTCTCTCACATAATACACTTTAATGTTTATTTTAAAATAAAACCTGGCTTGTCTTTTGGCTTGAATATTTTGGGAATAAATGGGGATATGGCCGTGGAAGAGGGTTTGGGGAATTTGGGTGTTGTTATTTTGTTTTTGTGTACTCTGTTTTGACATTTTATTAAACTTACACTTTTAAGACAATGCACTGTGGTACTGTAAAAAAGAAGCTCACAAACTATACTATTAAACTGTATTGCTGCTGGCCAATTTGTATGAAGTAGAGGGCTTTAGTCTTATTTTTTTTAATGTAAACTTTACTATAGCTTTTAGATCGGTTGTGGCTGCTATTTCCACCATTCAATTCAGGCTTATTACTGATGTTACAACCAAAACTACAATAAAAAAAGCATTTTTTAAATTTGAAATGAATCAGATTGGGGTCCTACTGCTATATTTAGGCTATGCTAAATGTAAAAGTTACAAAATCAATTACACATCTACAATATATGTGATCACACATGTGATGCCAGAATACTGATGCTGTCTGCGAAAATTATACTGTTCAATGTGAATAAATGTCAGTCAAAGTACCGCAGTGCTGAATACTGAAAAATGGCTTGGATGGGAAGGGGGTTTAACACGGCGGATGTCAACTGGTTAAATGCATCTCCCAAAAAGGTAATTTCAAGAATTTGTGTTTTTCCATGTCACCCTAGAATCAGTAAGGTATTTTTTAAAACATTTTTTGCTTTGTTAAATGTCCTCCCCCCCAGCAGTGCTCCGCTCCCCATGCCCATTTTTGTGTGCCTATTTTCCCCAAAAATGTCTAAAATTAAACTGCAGGATTGACTTACAAAGGATTTCTCTCAAAGTTTGGGTGTGCTTAGCTTAGAACCAGGTTCACTGAACCTTAGGCAAATTGAACCTAGGCAGATTACCAATTACTACTAGACCCTCCCCCCCAGTGGCAAATACTCACCTAGCCACCTTGTAAAAGTATTATTCATGCTATGCTTTAAAAATTGTTAGCATCTCTCATGGATGTTTAACTGTACTCTGCAAAAGGTGTATGAGAGTTGATTAGTGGCTCCCAATTAAGTATGTATTACATCACTGCACTGAGAGCACACATGCACAGAAGCACAAGGTTTCATTACAAGCTGTTCTGGGTTTATTGCAACACACTTGAGTTCTTACCTTATACAAGTGTTTACATGAGTATGTACTTTTAAGGCAAAAGAGGAAATCAAGTTGCAATTTAGCACAACATGGGTACAGAGGAGACAATTTTTCAAAAGAATGTAGGAATGTGCGTATCTGATAGAAAGCAGATGTAGTTGAAAGAAGTAAGAAGGTTAGTATGCAGTGCAAAGCATACACAACAGTAGGGATGCGTCAATACCGTTTTTTCAGTTCCAAGTACGAGTACCGATATTTATATTACCGATACGGTACTTCCGCTAGTATAGAGCTGGCTTCCCGGGCAATCAGGTTTACCCGGGAAGCCGGCTCCATGCTGTTTGGCTGGCTCGATGTTGATTGGCCAGGAAGCCAGCTCTCCAGCCAATCAGCATTGAGCCTGCCAATCAGCATCGAGCTGGCTTCCCACTCAATCAGTAAGCCGATCAGGAAGACGGCCCCATGCTGTTTGGCCGTATCGATGCTGATTGGATGGG
Organism: Nanorana parkeri; assembly: GCF_000935625.1. NCBI lineage: Eukaryota > Metazoa > Chordata > Amphibia > Anura > Dicroglossidae > Nanorana > Nanorana parkeri. Next base: position 645,341 of record NW_017307169.1, on the reverse strand, counting down.
ATGCCGGATTCCCAGCCAATCAGCGTGGATGATGGATGGAATGTTCGCTCGCGGCATTGCCGGTCAGGGGAAATCTCCCTCTGACCAGAAGTTCTGGTATCGGGGAAGGTATCAGTATTGGTGCACCCCTACAAAATAGTTCTTCTCTATATACATATGTGCAAGGTTAAACATTTTAAAATTTCTCTCACAATTCCCCCTTGTGGTAATTCCTGCTGACCATACCTGCTATTACCTATAACCGGAGATCTTCTTCCGTTTTACTCCTGGGCTAAGAGACAAACTCCATTGAAAAAAGGCTAATCGTTGAGATTAGCTATGCCATTGTATCTCATTGTTGGTATTAGGGTTGATGGTCAACATTACAAGTAAGTTTAATTGTAAAGATTGACATTTAAAAAAACCTGTAAAAGTAATATTTTGGATATTTTGCCTTGAAGGTAACACTTACGATTAGTGTAACCTAACTAGGTTTTGTAATTTTAGGGTGTGGTAAAACGTACTGGTGATGAAAATGCACTGATCTATAAATGATTGGTGCTAAAGCGTTGTGGACCATTTTTTACTCTAGCTGTCATGTTCAAACCCACCACATCAAGCCAAAAGGGAACATACTCAATTGACAATGCCGCTGTGTATGGGCAGGTACAGAGCAGGTACAGCTGGCTCTGCCTGTAGATAGGCTGGCTCTGCCTGTAGATCCAGCTGGGTGGATCTCGACAGTAATGTCGGGATCCGTCCCGGCTACGGCGTCTCAGTATACCGCAAGCTGTAGCTCGCGGTATACTGAGCTTTGGGTGACGGGAGGACGCTAGTTTGTGTCCTCCCGTTACCCTTAGGATAACTATGGGAAAAAGCCCTGACCCCATAGTTCTCCTTTAATGTTCATAGTCTGGGCACAGGTGCAGGTTAGGGTTTGATAATAAACATAGTACCATGAAAATAAGGGCAACTGGAATATGATTGCCATTAATATGGAGGACATTGCATTTACTGTACAGTAAAATATGTTGGCACATACAAAGTGCAAAAGCCTCTTTTCTCTGATTTTGTCTACAGGCAACTAATATGTATTGAAAAAAAGGAATGACAGTGGTTTTTAAATAAAGCAACATTCCTCCCGGATCTTGGAATGATTCAGTAAAGTAAAAATAAATACAATTAAAACGCCAGGAATCATTGCTGGTCACCTGAAGCTGGTTTAATATTACACATGCGTAGATAGGTTTAATATTAGCATGGTGCTTACCTCACTAGAGCTGCAAAATTAAGAACCTGCAATCAAAGATGTATCAGTGGTCAAGAACAACACTCACAAAGATTGTTTCAGATCGGAAGTCAGAGCGCACATGTATGTACTTAGTGGGTACATTGCACTAAACAAAAAAAAACAGCCTTTAAAAACCCAATTACATTTCTGTCTGGAGGCAGGGCCAGCCTTTGGGGTGTGCGAGCTGTGCGGCCGCACAGGGGCGCCATGGCAACAGCGTCAACAGGCAGCTGACACAGCTCACTATGACACAAATTGCAGACAAGGCCGTATTCCCCACAAGGCCACTAAGGGGCGGCACAGCCTGCAGCTTCTCCTCAGATCCCTGCTGCTCTTCCTCGCCTGTATGGGCAGAGGCAGCAGGGATCCGAGTTGGCCCCCGCTGAAGTCTAAAGCCGGCAGGGGGGCGGAGGAGGGACCTCTGTCATCATGATGGACGAGCGAGGAGAAGATTGCAGAGCTGCTGGCTGTCAAATCCAGGATGGCCGAGCGGCTCAGTGTGTGGCTGTGTCACTTTCAGGATGGCTGAGTAGAGGATTGGTAAATATGTGTAACATTTACCAATCCTCTGTGTGCAGCACAAACAATGGAGTGATCGCTGATAACTCCAATGTTTGTAAGCTGGTGACACATAATACTACTGTATGTGTCCCCAGTTGTGAGAAGGAAGTGCTTTACATCACTTCATGTTCATTCATTAGTCTCTGAATGGGGAGAAGCAGCTCAATACAGAGGACTCTATCCAGTCATAAAGGATTGATAGTAAATATTTACTATCTCCAATTTGTGAAAGAAAGGGAATTTTCTGTGTGCTTTCCATTCCTTCAGTGCTGAGGCTGCAGAAAAAGAGATTCAGGACTCAATTTCTTTTTCTTAACAAAAGGGAAATGTCAGATGTCTGTTTAGACCCTTGTTATTTTACCAAAGCCCCCCAACAGTAAAAAATAATAGAAAAATAAATAAAGAACAAGTAAAAATTAAAAAAACACAACAGCCCCCCACACAAACACACACACACATACATACATATTATATACGTGCAACTGTGTGCACCATGCACTTTGTTTTAGTAAACAGAATGCACTATTTAACATGTAGTCTAGGTTTTGTGTTCTGTTTTTTGTTTTTACTTTTCTGGATGCAGTTTCTTGAAAAAAAAAAAGGGTCTGCATGACAGCCTGACACTTTATTTTTATAGGCTTTATTTTAGTTTCACATTTATTGTTTACCACTTGTTTGTCTACTATTGTTTTATTTAAGAAGAATACTTATTTTGTGCTTACAAGTTTAATACCTTTGAATAAAAGTTTTGTTTATGTTTTTTAATCTGTTTCTTTGTGGCTTAACAAAATGGGAGGCTTTAAATGGTGCAGGTATTGGAGAACTCGGTGTGGCCACTGAGGGTGTGATTACTGAGGGGTGTGGTCACTGAGGGGCACTGTAAAGCTTTCTCTCACAGGGCACCTAAAGGCCTAGGGTCAGACCCTGTCAGGAGGTAACAGCGAGCCTAAAACCATACTCCTGTCTGGAAGCAATAGGGAACAGATAATAGTGCAAGTACAACTAGCAATAACATAAGACAGTGGAAGCATTATTTCCGCATAAATAAATCAATTCACTTTCTAGCCTACAAATTCTGTGCAGCTGGGTTCTATTTCTAGACAATGTTTGTTACTTTACCTAATTGAATCTTGGATACTATAATTAGTAATTCAGTTCCTATTCCACAATTCAAACATGTGGGGAATATTATTCAATTTTTGAATTGCACCTGTGCTGAAGTCATCTCCTGAAAAATAGCTGTATGCATATATGCATAGAGCTTAGTGAGTGCTCACAATGTATTCCAACATTCCATACATTTGTATATAGTAAACTTGGCAGCCCTCTTCATATACAAAGGTTGACTCTCTAAAAAAACAGCAGTTTGCCTTTCCCCGTTTAGCCCACCAACTCCCATCTGAAGAGATGTAAAGCAACGCTGTTGAAAAGTTCAAAATCAGCAGTCACGTGAACTATGCCAATTGGGACTCTCTTCGAGCAACAGGGAATTTGCATGGAATAGATAATTCATAGCATGGCCCATTGCCCTGCTGGATCGAAGAAGCAGTTGGAAGTGCCCATAATGTTTCTTTTTATTGTTAGTCACCCTGGGACACCTTTGACAAACAATTGATTTTGGTATGGTATACCCTTGAAAGTTGAACTCTGGGTAAAGTTAAAAGGCACAAACCAATGCAGACCCTGTAATCATTAATACATAATTAAAGTAGTGTTAAATGCAAGCAGTTTTAGTACCTGAATATGACCTGGTATCAGACTCTTGCAGTCCCTGTATAGCACAGGTGGAGTGTGAGAGGAAGAGAAAGCAGAGTGGCATACAGATAAGCTGTGCTGCTTCTTGTTTCACTGTTCAGTCACAGACTGGGCCTGGTCCAGGACAACTTGGGCTCAGAGAAAGTGGGCTGAATAATGCTGTTTCTCAGTCATCTAGCAGCCGTACTTTGTTGGGAATTTCTGGATTAAAGGTGAATACTGCATTGGTTTTGTTTTATCGTTAAGTATACTATTCATTTTTATCTTTTTATTAGGCTGGATATCTGTTTTACGTAGGACCTGCTGTCAACCATTGCCTTTCCTCTATTTCGCTATAAGTTTAGGAATAAAACAGATGCTTGTCATCAAAAAGGGACATAGTTTGTCTAAATATCTTTTCTTCTTTTGCACAAATGCACTTATGCAGAAACCTTTTTTTGAAAATGACATGAAACCATTTATAGCTGACCAGTGCAATCCTCCATCACACTGAGCTCTGCTACTGCATGAATTTCTGTAATAGATATCGATCAGCAAGACTCAAAAGCTCACTAGGGCATCAGGGGAGAGAGAAAGAAGCTTAAAACACTTATTTAAGCAATGCGTGCAATGGCAAGAAAATGGTTTCACTGTAGGGTGCATTTAGCTAGCCGCTTGCCTTACTGATATTCTGCCTAAATGCTCAGAATTCCTATTTACAGCTACATTATTCATGGCAGAATTACAGTGCAAGCACATTGCCACTTCCCAGCAATGAAAAACAAATTATACGTTCTTCTGTATGTCTCAATAAAAAAATCAACCTTGATGTTTTCTTGTATATAACATAATGTATTCAATAATAAGTAAAGATATTTGCAGAATTTAAACAAAAATGTAATCTATTGTTGCTATTTCTCTTTTAATGTATATAGTGTGTGTGTGTGCGCGTGCATTCATTAGCAGGTTAATTGAGGCTAAATGGTTCTTGGGCCTCATGCTGATTTATCATTGCCAAATCAGTTGTATAATTTGGTGAAGTATACCATCTTACTTGTAGCTGATATCCAAAATCTAAAGGAGTTAGGGCAAGAAGTGACTGCAAAAGATTTAATTCAAACTGATCATGGACTGGGGAGGATAAAGGAAGCAAAATAGAAGCTGATTGGAGTCGGAGGACTGGCAGCTAATCAGGGATCATTGGAAGAAGAAGTAGAGTAAAGGTGCCCATAGACCTGCCGATTATCGTGCGATAAACGCGGTAAATCCCGCGATCGTACGGTAATCGGCAGGTGTATGGAAGGCGTGCGACCGTTTCTACTGTGCGGTCGCACGTCTTCTGTCTTACGAGCAGGCTCGAAAAAGAATAGACCGATTGTCGGCGGGTTTGTGGCCTGCTCGTAAGACAAATGCGACACGGGCCGGTGTGCGCAAGCGCACACTGCCCGTTCAGCATTGCAGTCATTGGTAGCCCGCCCCCCAGCGCGGCGGGCTTGCGATGATCGCAAGTACGATCTGCCTGTCCAAGATGGGCAAATCGTAATTTTTTTAAATTACCTTACAACTATCGCAAGGCAAAGGTCTTGCGATGGTTGTAAAGTGTATGGGCACCTTAAGAGCTAAATGAAGGAGAGACATAGTACAGTGAGTGAGCTTTAGAAGGGAATCATTTTACTGGCAGAATAAAAAATAAAAATAAAGAAAAAATATTTAAAAAAAGGAAAACTAATGCACCAACCACAGCTAAGGACTTATTAGCTGTAACATATTAAATTTTTGTTTTAGAGTTTAAATATTCTTTCATTTTAAACCATGCCCACAGCACTACACCAACCAAGCAGAAGACAGGCCTTTACTTCCATGACAGGACCTTACCCCACAATATCACATTATAAGTGGAATACCCAACTAAATCCTTATATAATATCCTTTGTAAAATAAAAATAAAAAGGATTTAATTCTGATACAATCTGAACTGGGTTATAATACAAACTGTATGTATCATAACCCAGTTCAGCTATTCAATTTTTTGAATAGCTGTTATAACATTGTTATAAATCCCCACAATGTTCAACTGATAGCTGTGAAATTATTATTTTTGTATCCCTTTGTACTCTGTAGAGATGATGAAATATACACTTTGGTTGATAACCATTTGGTAGTTGGGTTATATAAAAGGAGTATCTATTTAAACTTAGAAGTTGTCAGTATAATTCTGATTGATAGCTCAGCTTTCTATGGTCTCTGCTAAGCTCTGGCGATTGTTTGCTTGTGTCTGCTGATGGGGAGTGTCCCTGGTAATAGTTTAGGAGGGTGTGCAAATCAGAGTTAGTAATGATTATACCTCCATACCTTATACTCAGCCAACCACTACGAGGTTTGCATGCTGGGGGGTATAAATATTAAGGAGTGACCTTGGGAAGTCAGTTTTCCCCGGGACCTCCTGCCTGGGGGAGAGATTCTGTGGGTTGTCTGATCCTCCTAGGCCTGCCACACGAGAAGGGTGACCATATGCTTGGACTGAGACCATGTATGCCACATGTCAAGTTCCCACCTAGACATTTTGTTGCGCAAAACCATGCATAATGAGAAATGCCATTCATTCCTATGGCCCCTGTTCACACCTGAGCATTTTGACGGAAGCAGTAAAGTGCCTGACACTGCAAAGAGCTTCTTTAGACAATTTGCAGCGTGTTTTGTCACCATAGACGCAACGCCTGAAAACACACAAGACACAAGAAATGATCCACGTTTTTGTGCGTGTCTTCTCACACATTTGTCCATTGACACCAATGTCTCAGAATCTGCCAGCTGAAACATGAAACTGAATTTTATACCATTTTTTGGGGACAGATAGAGCTTTATTTTGGTGGTATTTAATCACTACTGGGGGTTTTTATTTTTTTACTACATAATGAAAAAAGTTCTGAAAATTTTGAAGAAAACCTGTTTTCCCTACGTTATGTTATGAAACATTTATAAGTACCCAATTTTTTTGTAAAATATCAAAGACGGGGTCACGTCGGGTAAATAGACACCAAACATGTCAAGCTTTAAAATTGCGTGCGTCTGCGAAATCGGCAAAAACTACTATGCCTAAAAGTGGCCATAAACGATGCTTTAAAAGCTCTTACCGCTCATCAGTTTATCGTTATCAGTGATTAATGGCCCTAAAGTTATTGCTCACTCTCCCGCGTTCGCGGCGATATGTAAAATGTGTGGCGTAATCGTTGTTTTTGCACGTAGGCACACCTGATGCATATTTACATTTATATGTGCGTGCATTTTTTTTTTTTACACTTAACCTAAGCTAACAATCCCCCTATGTGATAGCCAATATACAATGATAGGTCCTCTTTATGGAGATATCAGGGGGCTCCAAGACCCCTAAAGTCACCTAGGAACCCCTAAAGAAGCTTATTCTCTGGCTATAGCAGCCAGAGAAATGACAGCTAAAGGCGGATGTGATGTAACACAGTGGAAGAATTCTAACCTCTCCTTTTTTCTCACTGCTAGTAGCCGTTGTGGTGGTCCCAGGCCTGCAGGGGGGACAGTGGAGCCCAGGATAACTGGCAGCGGTGTTGGAGGGGGGGGGGGCACGCTTTTTAGTGCCATACAAGCGATCGGCTGGCTATAGAGCCGGCCGATCTCTCATATGTAACAGCCGGTAACGTCTATTTGCATTCCTAGTGGGATTCTGCTCGCACATGCCCACTTGGGAGGCGCATGTGAGCAGAAAAAAAAGTTACGTACAGGCACGTCCACCCGCTGGGAAAAGTTCGCCTTCCTCCCGTGTTTTCACGATGGGTGGACAACAAGTGGTTAAAGGACTTTTCATCAATGTGGGTGAGGGTTGGAACCTCTGTCAGATTATTGTTGCTTTCTCTGTCCCTGTTGGAGAAATGTTATGACTTCCTGTTGTTTCACCATGGCAGGAAGTAGAAGGGAAATCTTGCCAGCAGAAACACACACAGCAATAAACACCTACAAAAGTTATTCAAACCAAAAAGTTTGTCCCAATTTTTTTTAAATGTTTAGCTTTGCCATACACAACATTTATAGGACAAAATGTTGTTGGTGAATTTATGTTATTGTTACAGTAGCATTAACTTACCCTTTCTATATTTAGCTGAAGAACAGGCCCTTTGATAACAAATCCCATAACATCAGCAACAAATAACAGGATATCAAATAGACTGATGGGAAGGTTGGCCAGGGCTGAAACAGCAAACAGATATCCAGCAAATGAGGTCCACAAACAAGTCAGTAATCAGGGTGTAAGAGTAAATCAGAAAACAAATGATGGCATCAATACAAACTGATCAGAGTAGCTCTGAAATACAGGAGTTGCTAAAACATCTCAACACATGGACACTATAAGGAACCTAGTTGCTAAGCATTTATCTGGGTGGTCTGAGGTCACCTTCACCAAGGTTGGACATCTGGAGCACAGTCATGATTCTAGCAGATGACTCCTGATCAGTCGCTGCAGAAGATACACTACCCTGTTTCCCCGAAAATAAGACCTACCCTGAAAATAAGACCTAGTTGTGACCATTCCCAAGGCCGGTGGTGGCATAAGGGGGAACTTGAAGAGCCGCAGGAGAGAATCAGCGGTGCCATGAAGCCAGCGTTAGAGGAAACGAGGCGGCATCAGAGGGAGCAGAGCCGCATAATCCGATGCCTCCTCTTTAGCGCTGGCTCCTGTTACAGGCTGAGTGATATCAAATGCACTCCGCCTGTGAGGAATCGATAGTGAAAGTGAGCTTCACTCATTCTGGCCAGCAATTGGTTAGCAAATTGCTCTTGGAAAGGTATGGCACCCCTGATTGCTCCGATCACCATATTTTTGTATATGAATACATGTAGACTTTTCTACATGAATAAGTGTGGATTGTTGTACATTAAAAAATAAATAAATAAGACCTACCCAAAAATAAGACCTAGTGTGTTTTTTTGAGCCAAAAAAAATATAAGACAGTGTCTTATTTTCGGGGAAACACGGTATTAAGGGTTCTTAAGGAGATGGGACACTTTCAGAACCTGGACATTGGCAATAACCTATTTCTATCCTGCTGGTGGCTCGGAGCATTATTGGCCATTCTAGCTAGTCTACAGAGATCAAATCCTATAGCTCTCAAGTGTCCCTTATTTTATGGGGCTGTCCCTCTTTTGGATAGAAAAAGGAAGGTTAAAAACGGTTTTATCCCGTTGGGGAGATTTTCTAAGAAAGAGATGAGAATTCCCCTCTTAGACAGTTGCCACCAGAACCATTGGAACATTGCCGCTCATGTGTGGTTCTGATGACAACTGTAAAATTTTGGATTGTTCATTACTTTCTGTCTTGGTAGCAACATTCACCAGGACAGTTAGAGAGAGTGAACCTGTAGGGTTTGTAGAAGCCCTCTAAGTTAAGTCCCACCTTAACCCTCTCCCTGCCACTTACTAGTGTTGCTACAAGGGTAAACAGTAGAAGGCCTCATTCACACACAACGCAAGCAAAATTGTATATTGCGTATATACGCGTTTATACGCGCGTATATGCGTGCACTATATGCAATCCCAGAATGCATCACTCGTAATGGAATTTTTTATGTGCTGTACGCATGTACGCGCGTATACACGCGTATATGCGCGTTAAACACCGCGTAAATACGCAGAAATACGCTGCCCGGACGCATCTCTGTTCCATTCTGTTTTTGCGCATATATACGGCTCCATACGCGGCTGTGTGTATGGAGCCATTTATTTGCATATGTTGCATATGGTACAATACGCACATACGCGCGTATATGCGCGGCAGTGTGAATGAGGCCTAAGGAAGGGCGGGTGGAGTTCTGGATTGTTGGTGGGCCACAGCTGAGCAGAGGAAGTCTCCCCATTGTGAGCTAGCAGACAAACAATATATAAGTGCACACAGTGCTAGATTGTATGCCCCCCTTCGGGGAGGAGGGAGGGGGGTGTCTGAACTGTTCCCTGTGGAGAAGGGAGGGAAAAGTATTAATTCATAAGTGTTTGTAATCTTGATTTTGCATAAAAAGTTTTAATAGAATATTCTCCTACCTGTAAATTGTTTAGGACCCTGTGCATACTGACTGTGGAAAACTATCACTAATATGCCCTGTGGAAAGAGCTATAAAAGATCTGTGCATTTTTAGTTTCTGCCTTTATTTTAAATAATCCAAATGACCACCAACTGGTGGGGTATTAACTCCTAGGCTTAAGGCTGGATTCACACCTGGGCGTAGCATAGGCACGTTTTTTCTGCTCACTTTTTTTCGCACGTTTTTCCGTTCAGTGAAACGGGCGTTTCACTGGCGGTATGATTTTTCCTTTATTTTCTCAATATTTGTAAAAATTTTTTAACTTTCAAACTTCCAGCCGGTTGTGCCCTCCTGCAACGCGGCCGCTCGCAAGGGACGGAACCCGGATGTTGGCAGCCACCGGAGGACACAGCGGGGATCGCGGAAAAGGTAAGTCCTACGCTGTATTCCCGAGTGTGGCTCAGGGTTACCGCTTTGTTAACCCCGAGCCACACTCGGGAATACCAATGGAAATGCATGGAAAAACGCCCCAAAGAACTCCTGTACTTGTTTGGGCGTAGGGCGTTTTTCAGCGCGTTTCCACGGGCTGAAATACGCCCAGGTGGGAACCATGCCCATAAGTATGGGATTTCACTGTTTGAGCGTTTTTCAGCGCTTCAATCAATGCTGAAAAACGCCCAGGTGTGAACCCGGCCTTAGGCTCTGTGCACACAAGTGGTTTTTGTTAGGGTTCCCACACACCTTACGATAATTGCGGGAAATCCCGCGATCGTACGATTATCGTAAGGTGTGTGGAAGCCATGTGACCTCTACTACTGTAAGGTCGCACGACTTTTAACTTACGAACATGTTCGAAAACCCGCCGAGCATCGTACGATGTTCGGCGGGTGTGTAGCATGTTCATAAGATAAAAGCCGGACGGGCCGGTGTGCGCAAGCGCACACTGCCCGTTCGGCATTGCGGTCATCGGGAAGCCCGCCCCTCAGGGGGGCGCAGCTTGCAATCATCGCAAGTACGATCTGCCTGTCCAAGATAGGCAGATCGTACGTTTTTTTAATTACCTTACAACCATTGCAAGACAAAAGTCTTGCGATGGTTGTAAGGTGTGTGCCCAGCATCAGAGTGCTTATGACCTCTGATTGCCCTGTTAATGCTTTCTAATGATTGCTACACTTCCACTTGCATATTGTAACGATTAATCAAACAAATTTGCTACTACATGCTACACTCCTTTGTTCCCTATATCTAACGGCCTGTAGCTTTTAGGCTGGGCGTACGGAATATGCGCGTTTGCCGAGCGTTTTTACCGCGATTTGCGGTAACAGAAACACGCGTTTCCGAGGGCTATCCGGCTTTATCCTTATGGATATGCGTGGCAAATACGCCCCAAAGAAGCTCCTGTACTTCTTTGGGCATAGGGCGTTTTTCAGCGCGTTCCTAGGCGCTGTAAAACGCCCGGGTGGGCACCGTGCCCATAGGCAATTATTGGTTTTCACATGTTGAGATTTTTACAGCGCGTAGGAACGCGCTGTAAAACGCCCGGGTGGGCACCGTGCCCATAGGCAATTATTGGTTTTCACATGTTGAGATTTTTACAGCGCGTAGGAACGCGCTGTAAAACGCCCAGGTGTGAACCAGGCCTTTATCATGTGGCAATCAAGGGTGATGATTGCTACAGCAAAAATCACCCATGTGCACCCAGAGAATTATAAACGGACATATGAAAGATGTGTTTGCATGTGCTTAAGATGTAAAAAAAAGCTTTTCTTATGTAGGGGAAAATATGGTAAAATAGAGACTGTTCTAAGAAACTAAGACACAAAGAAGCACTAACCATATCCACCCAACATATTTTTTACACCATGCTCAAGAATATCATACAGATAGAACACTATAACATTCACATCTATTTAGTTTAAATTGTGACAGTCAGGCTTTCCTATCAGGTCATAACTTCACAACAGTTCATTTGCCAGGAATATGATGTTCTGAAGACACATATAGGTCAGTGACAGTGACTAGGCAACAGATTGACACAGTTGTGATCAAGTGGTAAAGCTGTTAATAGATCCAGTTTCATGCCCTGCAGGATATTATCACAACCTCCTTACAGGAAAAAATACATCTGAAGTTTGTTCAATACATAAAAGGAGCACTTTAGTTCATTTATACTTAAAAGGAAACCTGTGCTGAAGGAAAATGAAGGCTGCTGCTACTCTCCTCCTGGAAATGCTATTTGTCTTGCTATAATGCTGATCCATTTGCTTCAACACTTTCTGAGGCACTGACCTGGAACAGGTCTAAAGATCAAGAGTTCTAACTTCACTATGAGCCATTAGTCTGCGGTGAGATAGGCATTTCTAAAGCTGTCCATACACCTATAGATTATCTACAGATTTTCTATGGTCAGATGGAAAAAGTACAACAGATTCCTCCATCTACGCTAAACGGTGTGGATGGAGAAAACTCCCACTGGGCCAAGCTTCAGTATCTTGCTAGTCGGCCCTATTGGCTCTCAAAATACCGGAACAATCTGATTGGATGCAGGCATTGTTCAGGGATTTTGAGAGCCAGCGGGGCCGACTAGCAAGATACTGAAGCTTGGCCCAGTGGGAGATTCTTCAATCCACACAGGTTAGTATAGATGGAGGAATCTGTTGCACTTTTTCTATCTGACCATGTCTGCTAAATATTGCATGATTCATTTAAGGAGACAATAAACACTGGAAGCTGTGCCCTAAAAAAAAGGCAGGCAGAGGGCAAAGAACTAGTGAACAATGTTGCCTGTGGTCTACCTAATACTGACTTACGCCTTGTTCTTTACTGTGTGTCTGTATCTTGTTAGCTTGTGAACATCCTATGTGATAGCACCATAGCTAAGTTCAAAAAAGTTAAAAAAAAATAAAAGGTAAATCAAATAAATTTGAAAATACCTCGCAAACATGTGCATACTAATGTAAACACATGTTAGGTGCGCCTACATGCCAAAATGATGATTGTGCTACACGTTAGGTATAGTCGTTACTTTGAATGACATTTATTCCGTCATGCAACGCTGTACTGAAACTAATTTTATACCATTTTTGGGGACACATAGAGCTTTCTTTTGGTGGTATTTAATCACCGCTGGTGTTTTTATTTTTTACTATAGTAAGGAAAAATTACTGAATTAAAAAAAAAAAACTGTATTAAATTATAAAACATTTATTATTACCAATTTTTTTGGTAAAATATAAAAGACAAGGTCACGTCGGGTAAATAGTCACCAAACATGTCAAGCCTTAAAATTGCACGCGCCCGCAAAACCTTAAAAAACTACTATAGGCGAAGCTTTGAAAGCTTTTACGGCTCATCAGTTTAGTGTTATCAGTGATTGGTGGCCCTAAAATTATTGCTCTCACTTCGACGTTAGTTGGGATATGTAACATGTGTAGCGCAATTGTTGGTTTTGCACTCTGGCGCGTATTTACGTTTATATGTGCGTAAACGTGGGGGTGGGGGACTTTAAAAAAAAAAATTTAAACTTTTTTTATATGTGACTTTATTTTTTTTCCTTTTTTAATTTTTTTACACTTAATGTCATTGCTGTCACATAGGGGGATAACAATCCCCCTATGTGGTAGCACAGGCACACTGACAGGTCCTCTTTATGGAGACATTAGGGGTCTCTAATCTGCTTCATCAGCTTCCTCTCTAGCTATAGCAGCCAGAGGAATGACAGGTGTATTGTATTGCGGAAGTATTGTATTACACATCACTTCCGCATTCAGACGTCGGCGGAAGATCAGCCAGGAGGAAGATGCTGATCTCCCTCCCATCTTCCTCCTGACACCCTCCTCAGCTGGTCTCGTGGCACTTGAGGAGGGGGGGGCGCGCACAGGCAGCACATACAAGCGATCGGACGGCTATAGAGCCGCCGATCACTTGTATGTGAAACAGCCGGTAACAGCTGTTTTCAGTGGATGTTTTTTTTCTGCCCGTGCGAGCAGGAAAAAAAGCCATCTATTTACGGCAACCCACAAATGGGAGTTTGCCATACAACAGGCGGACGGCAAGCAGTTAGGCTTAGCATGTTGGGTATCTATTTACTCGGCACAACCTCATCTTTTATATTTCACAAACAAAATAAAATGTTGGGTATGTGAAGTTAAAATGTGTGACTGTTGCAATTTTCTTCTAAGGGTCTGTGCTTTCAGGAGATATATAATTCTCAAGAGCTTTAAGTCATTTTCATGCCTAAAATGTGGATTATAACGCGTGCAAAAACCACCTTGGCAGCAAAAGGGTTAAATGTCTGACTACGCTCCCCCATTGTTAATGTCAGCTGATCATCAGAAGATGCACCTGCCATAGGAAGGAGTAGGAAGTAATGGAGAGAATCTGTCTGAAAGACCAATACCTGATAAACATGAGCAGTCTTCTGAGGAGCTGCATTTAAAGTCTGTGTTAAATGGGGCATTTAATCAAATTAAAACCATGCCATGAAGGTGCTTGCAGAAGAAATAAAAGGTGATCACATCCAGAATAGAGAGAACTGAAAATAAAAGACTTTGATATCTTCCAGCTGGAATAAATATAGATGCATGTAATTAATCCTTCAACATTTCATACTGAATGCTATAAACACTTCGAGCTTCTGATTCCTTCTAGAACTGAATAGTGAAAGTGTTAAATGCATCAACATAATTATGCATATTCATAAATGTAAATATGTCCATTAGCGCAATCATCTATGTATATTCTTATATGTGAGATTAAGCATACATAGCTGCAGATTTTAAGGTTTGCTGCCATTTTACAAATATACTTATTTTGATCAAATCTAAATATATATATATATATATATATATATACATACACA
>NW_017307169.1:614750-630773 GCF_000935625.1 Nanorana parkeri | reverse complement strand
TATATACATACACACTGTATATGGGTATGGCAGTAGGAAGACAGAAGCAAACTGATTTCAAAGTTTTTTTCCTGTCAACTGTTAAAAACATCACACTAAAAATGAAGGCATATATAAATGAGCATGTTCTCCAAACCACCTTTTATTGCACTGACAAAAAAAAATGAGTTTTTTAATACATACCCAAGGCAATGTGCAAACCCTACTAATCCATTGCCAACAGATTTCACTTGTGAAAGCCTTTGGATAGATTGAGGAAGGGTTTCGACATCTGTCTGGTTTTCATATCGTATGTGGGCTTGTTTGTCTTCACTTCTTGTATGAGCACCATAGCAGAATTTGACCAGGAATTCTCTAATGGGAACACAGACAAATGTAAAAGCACTGCTCTATAGAGTGGGAAATGGTTACTGTCTTTCATTATTTTATTACTATGTTCCCAGCTGGGGAGCTTCCTTTGGTTCCTGTGTTGTCACTAGGACAGGAAGTGAGAAACAATACTGACAATGGGAACACTGAAATAATAAACAAAACAAAGAAAAGCCACAATCCATTTAAAAAAACGTTCCACCTGAACTCAAAAAGTGAAGATTTGCTAGAAATGTTAAAGGAGAACTATGAGATTAGTGATTTCCACTCACCTCATAGTTCTAGCCGACCTGTGACAATGAGACTGTCACAGGTCGGCTCAGTAGATCGGGAGGTGAGCGAACACATACCGGGTTCGCTCACCTCTCGATCCTGTCACGGCTCTCTGCCGTGACAGGGGGAGGGGCTGGATTCCCCTCTCCCCGCTCCGATCTGCCAGCGCTGACTGGCGGAACGGACGGGGGAGGGGGCGGGTACAGCTGGCTCTGCCTCTAGATAGGCAGAGCCAGCTGTCACTCACGCAGCTGGGCGGATCCCGACGTCTAAGTCGGGATCCGCTCCGGCTGCGGCGTCTCAGTATACCGCGAGCTGTAGCTCGCGGTATACTGAGCTTAGGGTAACGGGAGGACGCTAGTTTGTGTCCTCCCGTTACCCTAAGGAGAACTATGGGGAAAAACACTGACCCCATAGTTCTCCTTTAACTGTGCCTAAACAGTATTCTGAAAGTTTAACCTTGGGTCTTGAATTCCTCCTGTAAAATGTCAGTCCACTACTTTGTATGGGGTGTGTCTAGGCACTCCCGTGCCTACAGATTCATAGCTGTATAAAAAACAGGTATATCTCTGGTAGGCATTGCTTAATGGGAGTAGTTAACCAGAGGGGATCTGCAATCTGACTCTCACCCTTCTCAGACTTAATTCCCCTGCTGTGAGAACATTAACGTTTCAGGTGAGAAGTAGGAACATGCATCTGTGTGTGTTCCTAGTTCTAGAACTCACTGCCAAGCATCAGCTGTAGGCCTCCCCTAGTAATCATGAACCAATCAGCATTGTTACCCCAACAATGTGATCACCATGACAGTTATGGCATGGTAAGTACATGGATTTGTTTATAAATAAAGTGTCTCACACAGCAAGAAGCACTAAAGTAGGGTATACAGTACATGGGTAGATTTGTTAACAAACATTTGTACGAAAAATTCCTTCGGAGAATTTACTATTGCCATCAGAGATTTGCTAATTGTGTTTCGAAATTTAGTTTAATTGGCGTTTTAGTTTACTATTCAATTTTGGAATGAATGGAAATTTCCCAACAAAAACCACATTCACTTTTAGAATTCCGGTCGGTCAAGAAACATTTTTCAACATGCTCCTCTGAATTTTTTCAGCACTACCTCGAAATCGATCATTGATTCAATCCCAGAAAGTTGATTGAATGTTACAAAATCGATTTTGTTCATTCAAAATTCTAACAGTGTATACCCTACTTAAGACAGCTGGAGCCAACTTATACAGTATTTAAAACAATATTTTGGATTTCTTTTTCACTATTTTTGTCTATTTATCAGCCTATAATTTAAAAAAACACAAGAAGGATATTAATTAAAATGTTGTAGTAATTAAGTCTTATATGTCCTTACAAAATGAAAACATTATAATTAGTCATTTATTGCCAGTTGTAGTCAAGTTCACCAATGTACAGCATACTCATGCTTCTAAAGGTGCCCATACACTGTACGATTATCGTACTAGGATCGCGGGAAATCCCACGATCGTACAATAATCGCAAAGTGTTTGGAAGGCGTGAGACCGTTTCTACTGTACGGTCGCATGTCTTCCGTCGAACAAGCAGGCTTCAAAAAATTGTACGATTCTCGGCGAGTTAGTAGCCTGCTTGTTCGACAACTGCCGAATGGGCCGGTGTGCGCACGCGCACACTGCCCGTTTGCAGTCAACCGAAGCCCACCCCTCGTTGCAGTCATCGGAAGCCCGCCCCTCGTTGTTTGCGATGATCGCAAGTACGATCTGCCTGTCCAAGATGGGCAGATCGTACAAGCTTTTAATAAGCTTACGACCATCGCAAGACAAACGTCTTGCGATGGTCGTAAGGTGTCTGGGCACCTTAAGCCGAACTGGCAGCCAAACCCAGCAGTGCCAGGGTTTTCATCAGCCCAGCCCGAAAAATCCTATATGGTATATGTTATTGTGATTGTTAATATTTCTAGTAGCAAATAAGGTCTTAAGTGATTGTGTTTAATGTATAATCCTTAGGATGTTTTTCAGTATAATAATTCCACTATTATATTTATTATATATACTTTTTTATGCTAGTAACATTGTGAACTAAATCTATGGGCAACACTTTATTTGTCATCTATAGCCTTCAGCCTAATTGTGCTACACTGTACTACTTACATACAATGCATTCAATCCCAGTCATTCAAACCTTACACAAATAACATTACAGCTCCTTAAAAGGTGAGAGCACGCACACAACAAAAAAATTATGAATTTCAGGGACGTTTCATTTTGAAATTCATACATTCCAATAAAAAAAAAAAAGAATACACTTCAGCATTAGATCCGTTGGAATATAAATAAGACTTAAAAGACAAGGTAGAATTTTTCCTAAAAAATAACCTTGAAAATATTTGCTTGTCTTACTTAAAAGGAATTCTTCAAAGCTGCATTAAATCAGGAGTCTCACAAATAGCACCGTTTATTGGAGCACATTAGAAAAATCACACATAGCACGTCTCAGCTCTCACAAATTAGTAATAAGAATGGCATTAGAAAATATATATATATGTGTATATTTCACATTAGGCTTAGAGAAGAGCTTTAAATAGAAAAGAACAAGAATAAAAATGAGTCCTGAGTCCTTGACTGCTTTGTTTTTAAAGAGAAAAAACTTTTTGCACATAAATGTAGCTGAACGGTTTGGCAGCCATCGTTGAAGATGCTTGGCGCTCTTTCAGTCTGTTGGAGGACAGCCCCAATTACCTTGTCAAAACCTCAGAGCCTTGACTCACTTTTCACCCTTGCATTACCAGCCATGCCAATGGAAACAGTACGCGTGGAAGCAGAGAGGGCAAAGCTTATAAACAATTGTATTAATCACTACTGAAAAATAAGCAGATAAAAGACATTACCCCAGAAAGTGGACAGCCGAGGAGATATAATATCAGCCACTATGCCACTGCTTGAGGTCTTTTCTTAAACGTGTTTTTTACTATTCTGACCTTGCCTCAATAAGAGTTTACGCTTGTCTAAACAATTACTTAATTGTATGTGGTGCTTCCAGATCTGCTTTGATACTGTTACGTATCTGTCATGTTCTCTCTACAGCTCTCAGTTCAACTTAAAAAAAAATGTATGTAACTTAAAAAAAATACTTTAGAGGACATGTGCCTAAGGTAAATATGTGTTACTGGCCGAATGTTGTCTAGTGAAAGCTGGACACTATCACTACCAGGTTTGTTCCCAAGAACCCACAGCAATAAATCAGCCATCATCGTTTATTGTTCTGCCTGCTGTAAACTGATGAAAGGAGGAATCTGATTAATCACATCATCAACAGGTTATTGTAGGACTGAATCTACTTGCCATATACACCAGTTATCATCCAATCCTAGCTCAGGATGGCTTGAAGTAAATGCATCATAGTAATATGGGAGCTGCCATTGCTGGGTTATTTTACAATTCACTAGTACTCTATAATTTATGATGCTCATTCTGCTTTGCTATTTAGTGAGTTTTGACCCAGGTTATGCTTGTTCTAAGTCAGTAACTTACAAACAGAAAAGCCAGAGGTTGAAGATGACAACCAAAATAGTCATTTTTAGTAGTCAGCAAATATAGCACTATAATTTCTATCTTGATAGGATGACAGGATTACTTTGGGTCTTTGCATTACCACAGGTTGACACCAGTCAATTATGCTTACCCATTAAGAGGTAGCTTGGGATTTAATGTAAATCAATGGGGACAGTGAAACCTACATGTGATAGCCTTTAGTGGAAAGCTTTAGGCCTCAGAAAACTATTTAACATGTTTGAATAACAACTACAGTGTTGAAAGATGCACTTTACATAAAAAGCATATAGTACATATACACAACATATCATACAGTGGAGCCAACTCTATCATCATGGGAACTGTTTTGCATGCTTAGGACTTTAGGGCAGATCCCAGCAGCTATAAAAAGTTTTAGCAAAATACACATCCTTCATCATGATCATCTTAATGTATATTCCACTTTTGGAAAACACAATCCTTTCTATTAGGACCTGTCATGGCACATGGAGGTGTCACTCACCTCTGCAGCACTCACTCCGTCCCTTATCTGGCAGCCACAGTGTGCAGAGACACTGCTCTCTGGATCTCCTGGTACCACAGACACGTTCCCAGCGTTTCCCTGCTGTGGCTTTGCCACAAAAGCATGGTTCTGTGCGTCGCCAAGCATGCGTTTCAGGAGCTGCTCTTGTCTCGGCGTCGGGGCCGTCTCCCTTGGTGGTGTCACATGCGGGGAATCCTGGTGTGATGTCTATAAGCCCCAATAGAGATCTAGCACGTACAGCAACTGACAACATGCAAAAACTCCCTTCCCACCAAGGACACAAGCCTTCACCAATACACTGAGCACTGCCCTAACTCCACCTCTGTTTCCACAGCAACAGGTGTGTTGCCTCCAGTCCTGGGCTTTAAAACCTCACAACACTACTAGCTCAGTGCTAGGTTATTCTGAAGCCCTGCTCACAGAGACCCTGCGTTTGTTCCTGCATCTTTGTCCCCTGTTCCTGCATTCCTACCCCCAGTTTTGGACTCCCGGCTACCTGACCCTTGGACTGTTTTCTGGACTACTGTTTCTGCGATGCCTGCCCTGAACACGGAACTGCATTACTACGGCTTGTCTCACCCCTTTGGACTTTGTATTTGGACTGGTTATCTCACCTGCTTCCTGCTACTGGGATCCAGACCTGGCGTAAGGGGCTCTGCCCTGCAGTACGTGACAGGACCGGATATGTTATCAGATACTACAACTGTTGGAGCACCTCTTCTCTGCAATCCACATCATCTGAAACAGCAATGCCTTCCCCTTCATTCACAATGGTTTATTCACCCATGAGATTCTTCAAAGATGCATGATCCTCTTTAGCTAAATTGTCAAACTTAATTTGGTGTGGAATGAGCTAATGTAGATCCTTTTCAACTAATCTTTGAAAAAGATGAAGGCTTTAACCTCACATATGGATTGCCTAAAATTGGAATGTAAATCACACTTCTTCAAAGTCTCAAATAGTGAAATCTTTCGACTGCAAATCACAGAGACCTTGATGCAATAAGAGATACATTTTATTGCCTGAGTTGCTTAAAACTGCAAGTTTTCAATGGGAATTTTTGGTGAGGTATCTGCCCATATACTATGTATATATTATATGTATAGTAAATGGGCAGACGTCTCATATGTCTATATTTTATGAATATACATGTATATTTTAAGTAACACAGGCTCAACTGGTAGTGGCAAAGCTAAACCATACATGAGACATGGATACCCAGGAGCAAACAATTCAAGCAGGTTTGTTCAGCAAGCCAACCATAGTTTTAATTCAGGAGGGCAAGTTCCTAGCATAAAACAAACAAAACATTCGGGCAACTAACTAAATTTAGGTCAATCCCTGACTAACATGGTGCTCCCTAAAAGGTTTCCCAAAACAGGCAGCGAATCTACATTTTTAAGGTTCTCTCAGCTCTCATTGTTTTCACTCAGCAGCAGGCCTCCACAGTAGAGCTGCAAGAGAAAGAGCCCTGAGCATCAGTCAGCTCATATATAAAGGTCTGTGCACAGCTAATAAAAAGGTATGGATACCAGGCAAGATGTGAACCTAGGAAAGGAGGATTATTCACGCCCAAAGTGCCTCAAAGCCTCTGGGCTTCTGGACCCAGAACAGTACTTATTAAGATACTCATATTAGTTGTCAACCCTGGAGCCCCTCAGCATGTATAGGTGAGAAACCTAGGTGACATGTATACAGTGTCCACAATCCTGCCAACCAGTGGTTCACAATATACAGTACAAAGGAGTCCTTTGCTCCAGGCTGACTAAAGCTCCACTGTCAGAGTGACCCTGGGCATTGCTGTACCACTTTCCTGTGTGGCTAGCACTGAAAGTTGTCCAACAGTAGGAGCTTTGTATGTGTTGGGCAAAAGGGCTTCAGGCTCCTAATATAGTGAATACATACTGGAAAGATTTCCAATTGTATTGCCTGGCACTGTTCATCTTAAAATGTTTAATTATTACAAGGAAATATCGTAAAATGCAGCCTATAGTGACACTGAACGCAGAAGTTAGATCTTATAAAATGCATTGACGTACCCTAACTTTTCACAAAATCTTATTTGTGTATCACTTGGCTGCAGATCCTCAAATTATCTCTGAAATTGTGCTTACCCTGTCCTTCCTTTTGGAGAGTGGCTACTTCCCCATGGTCCATGTGTGTGTTGTAAAATAGCCACCACTCTAAAAGATCACTCCTGTGATGGACTAAAAGCTCAATACAAATTTGTAAACTAAACATGAGATTGTAGTCCATTATTGAAGTGAGCTTGAAGCTGTGGATACTTTACAACACACACAGGGACCGTGGGGAACAAAAGTAGTCACCCACCAGAAGGAACGACAGTGTCAGCACAAATACAGAGATGATTTGAGGATCTACAGCTGAGTGATACACAAATAAGATAAATTTTTTTAATAGTTAGGGTACTTGAATGCATTTATAAGATTTAACTCTTGAGAATAGTGTCAGTTTAAGCCTCTCAATATAGTAGCAGTGAATAATAACATACCCATGCAGAGGAATGAAAAGTAATATTTTACTTAACTGATTACAGAAATAGCAGTCATGGGTCTTACCCTCAGGTTCAGTCCATCTCAGCAGAACTCGACTTGTAGTCATCTTGCACTGCATGGTCATGATGGCATTTTGTTCCAATACAAAGTTACTATCCAGAAGAGTGTGAGCTGTTTATTTGTGCTTGTCAGATCAATGACTTGTGCAAAGAGACTTTCATATTAGGGACTCCAGCAGCTCCACTCTAAAAGCTTAATATAACATTGAGCTGTGTGCAGGGCCGGATTTACTCTCCCTGCTGCCAAGGCCAGGTTCCACAATACGCCCCCCCCCCGCGCCGCCAACCCCCCCTCTCCATCAATTGAGAATGGCAACCAGATGGCAGGGTGGCGGGGTTAGTTTCAGTTTTTTTTACTGTTTCTTTATGTGGCAGGCAAGCTGAAGCAGCAACCAGGGAGGACAGCTGGTGGTTTGGCAGGTGAGTCAGCGCCACGGCAGCATAGATTTGCACACAGGAGGAGAGGTAGATGGCTACTTCCCCTGGCGTAAATCCACATTATGCCGCACACTACGGTCCGCCGCCGGGACACCTTACAACGGCGTCCGCAACTTCCCCACAAGGTGGGCTCTGCCGCCCCGAGGCCGGGCCTTGGTGGCCTTGTGGGAAATCCGGGCTGTGTGGTCACCTTGCTTGTGATTTAATTTCTCTGTTAGGCAGTTTTCTCTGTGGATTTATTTCCTGGTTGCAGTGCAGTTGAAGCTAACAACTTGATATGAAGATTAGATATTAATCTAGTAATACTCAGAGAAGCCCACACTAGTTAGCACAGGCAAGTTTTAACTAAACCAAAGCTTTGAACACTAATAACTGTGCAGAATTATAAATTAGGAAACCAAGGTATCATTAGTAGGCTCAGCTGTCATATCTCTATGTTTAAAGACCAAAAACACTGCAGATGTATCAAAATAGGTACCAAAGCAAAGGGGCTAAAATGATTAATAACTCTTCAATATCCTCTTTCATCTGACATGTTTGCATTCTGTTTGCTCCTCTTTCCCCCAAAAAATATTTGCATTAAGTTTTATAACTGTGCACTGCAATATGTGAGAGTTATATATTATGGTTTTTTAAGATGTCTTGGATTTAAAAAAACACATTTATCTCAAAAACTAGGGTGGGGCTTTACACTTTGGAACTGCAAATGCAGTCTTTTTAATGCACATTTGGCTAATTAACCCCTAAAGGGGCAGTTGGTAATGGGTAATGTGCAATCTACCTGTAGATCGCGGCCAGGTGATGGGTGGATCGCACACTGCTGCCATAGGCATTGATGGCGTTGGGCACCTGGGTCACATGCCCTGCATGTCTTTCCTAGTGCCCTGGGTACCAGTGCCACTGCTGCTATTGTTTTCTCATGCTGCGTGTGCCTGACATGCTGCTTCCAGGTGGCCACAGTTCTGTACACACATCAGGAGGGCAGTCTTAAACAGGTCACAGCTGCTTCTGAGGACTGTCACCACCATGTTTTGCTACCAGCAGGAGCGGAGACAAGGAACTAAAAAGGATGAAGAGACAAGCATCATGACAGCAGAAAAACTCAAGAGAGAAATGCCAGCATACGTATGTATGTGAGTGTATCTGTGTTATTGAAATGCCACATAAGAAGTAATGCTGTGCTATGAATAAAGGGGATGGGAATGAATCATAAGGGGTCCTGTGCACTTGGGTGTGTATACTCCTGACCACTGCACTATATATATAACATATTCTTGACCCTTACACCCTGCTCACTGGGCTGTTTGTTGCTTTTACTCCTGAACCCTGCACTCTGTATGTTATCCAGTCCAGACCTCTGCTCTCTGTACATTGCAGACTTCTGACCCTTGCACTTTGAACATAACACACATATGATCCTTGCACTTTGTACGTTACATACTGCAAACCCTGCACCCTGTATGTTACATGCTCCTGACCCCTGTACTCATTATGTTACATATGCCTAACCTCTGCACTCTGTACATAACACTTTTTTTTACTCCTGCACTTTCTACATTACACAGTTCTGACCCTTGCACTCTGTATGTGACACACTCCTGACCCCTGGTCTCTGTACATAACCCCTGCATCAGAATTGGGGTGATGAATCACATTCTGGACATGAAAAAAATTGTGAATGAAAGTAAATGCTATCTGAATGTTTCTGACTAAAGTTAAAAAAGTAGGATAAGTGTATAGATTTACAGTGGCATTTATATTATTATAGTTTTCTTCAAATATCCCTTCCTTTTTAATGGGACCTTAAAAAAGTGCAGTCATCACCTTAAAAAAGTGTGCTGCTCCCTGGTAGTCTATGATCTCTTCCATGTTCAGGTCGCCCGCAACTTCCCCACAAGGTCACCGCTGCTGCCCCTCGGTGCTCTGCCGCCCCAAGGCCGGGCCTCGGTGGCCTTGTGGGAAATCCTGGTGGTGGTAAAATGTGCATGGACACCACTGGTATTTTCAGACTTTTCATTTCATTCCTGGTTTTGTAAAGATGACACTGCATAGGGAGAAGTCAGAAAACTATGCACACAATAGACAGAATACCTATTTCTTTTTACCAGCGGGAATTCTAAGAAAATGTATTACTAACCTAAAAATCATCATCATCATCATGTGGTCTCCCAAATCCAGTGTGTAAGATGATTTTCTGCAAAATATAGCGTGGGAGAAAATGGGTAAACATTGCACCGGCACTTCACAGGTGTGTAATATCAATCGTGGAATGAAAGGCGTTCCCATGGTAGCACAGTTTTATAGTAGTGATCTTAGCATTGACTACCTAAGAATCGCAATTTTAATGGACACTTTTAGAATATAACAGAAGCAAACGGAATAGGAATTTAAACTTATCGAGGCATTCAGTACCCTGCAATAGGCACCATACATTAAAGTGACACTAAACTTAGGAGTAAAATACTAAAAATGCATTCAAGTACCCTAACTATTAATGTACTCAGCTGTAGATCTATAATTCATTTCTGAATTTGTGCTGACACTGTCCTCCCTTCTGGAGGGTGGCTTCTCTTGTTCCCCATGATGCCTGTGGGTGTAAAGTAGCCACCGCTATATATATAAAATAGGGAGATTCCGTCTACAGTCTCATACTTCCTGTATTCTTGACCGCAGTCAGTGAAATAGCAAATGAGAAGGAAATCTGACATTTTACAGCCATCACTGAAAGAGAAGTACTCCCAGTGGAAATGTTTGTTCCAATAACAAATGTAAGTTGGGATTTCCTCTCAAATTATAGAGATTTCCTCTCAATTTTTTGTGTTAGTGAAAGGGATGGGAACATTTCCCCAGTATTACAGACAGCAATACAAAAGCTACAAAAATAATGTAAGATTTCTGAATAATGTCTGGGTACCTTTGAAATCCTTTGAACATACGAATTTCCTAGAATTGCAGGGGAAATTATGTCAGACTGTTTACTACCAAAAAGGTTAAAGCGTATTTCAACTTTTGCAGTCAAATTTGAGAAAACCCCTCATGTGTTCCTATTCACACAGTATAACGAAAAATCGTCTAAAAAAATATATTTCTAAACTTTTTAGAGTTTTTCTGTGCACCTTCACATGATCTGCCCTTATAGAAAGACTGTAATTTGAGAATTGGGTTTCTCTTAATATCTTCATTAACATACAATTTAGAAGCCAGGGTTTTAATCATTTAACTCTTTGTTAGGACAAGTAGTGTTCAAATGTACTTTACAAATTATTATGAACAAACCCCTCACGATCGCTACGAACATTACAAAGAAGGAGAAGCAAGTAGAAAATGTAACCCTTAAGAAGCCAAGAAACATGAACCCAAGTAAAAGCAATTTAAACTGCAAGACGCATTTTTATTTTCTTTTTTTTAGCTTATGTTATGTGAATGGGAACATGTAACAAATATAAAATAGGTGTTATCCCAATTTGGACGCAAAAGGGGAAATACACTTTAAGTCATATGGCACACCAATTTGGTGGCATGGACTAAATGTGGGTATTTTTTTTTCTCAAATAAAATGTGTTTATTTTTAATCCCTTAAACTTGCCATACGCTGTACAAAATCTCTATATTCCCCCATCCTTGCTGAGCAATGTGGATAGAGGAATCTCCTCTCTTGGCTATTGTATTCAGCACTCTGAAGATGTAGGCACTGTCAGCAGATGATTTTACAGCTGGTTCATTCAACAAAATTCAATTAAAAATAACATTTTTCAAACCGGGTGGCAGCACCACCCACAGGCTACGACTAATGCCCAGTTTAAGGGCTGAAACATGTAAGCATTTGTTTGTTTGCTGTTGTTGTGCCTTTTACAAATAAAGTATTGAATGGATGGATCCCCTTGCGAGTGCCGTTTTTTTACCTATTGCTCAGTGAAGGCTTCAGCGGAAGCGAAAAAAAAGCCTTTATTTCATTGCTAAATATCTTCACCATGCTTTCTGTATAATTTTAGTGTTTTTATACAAGGATCACATTGCAGAACACATTTTGATCAATAATAATTGATAATGGATACTGTTTTAACCATGCTACCACATACCCATCCCATCCCATGCAGTTTCACATGTTCCCTAGCCCTAAGCCTCTATCATTTCAGCATCTCAGTGTTAAATACGAAAGACTCTGAGCAGAGGGCTATCTACAGATAATAGCAGCTATGGCTAGCTTACTTGGTGGGGATGACTGAGGGGGACGGGCTACAGGCATATATGCAGAGTTGAATGCAGGGAAGGGTGGGGACTGGGGAGGCCGCACATCATTGGTTGGTTGCTAGGAGAATGGGCAGTCCTAGAAACCAACTACCAGCTGGGTTGTTCAACCCGCTGTAATCATTCAAGTCCCTGGCTGCTGGTGGGTGGTTGCAACTATGCAGGTCTAGTAAAAATAGAGCCAGGCACAAAGTCTGGTGCAGGACATCTAACCATGGCGGTCAGGCGATCGCTGAGCACAAATAAATAAATACAGTATTTAAGGAGTATTTGTATTTATTATTATGAATAATAATATTAAAAACCTGAACCAAATAAATCCTTATAAATCTTTGCAGACAGACATGGGGGCTGCTATTGCTGACCCCCTACTGATTTTCTAAGTTACTGATATGAAACAAGCAGGCAAATCAGAAGTTCAAGCTCCTTTCTACCTTTACTTGCTGCATACCTATTCTGGGTAGGGATGCACCGATACCAATACTCGTACTAGCCCAAATGCTCCGATGCCTAACCTGATATTTGGGCTTCCAGTATCAGGAAGCCGGGCAGTGAGTCATTACACGTTGTCTGGCTTCCTGATTGGCTGGGAAGCTGTCTCCATGCTCCCTCGTCACTTGTAATGAGGGAGCATGGAGTCGGCTTCCCGGCCAATCAGGAACCTGAGCAGCGTGTCATTACTTGCCCCCTGGCTTTCTGTTTGGCCAGAAAGCCAGCATCATGCTTCCTCGGCACCTGGACAGTGACATGCGGTACCTCTTGCTCGGGGTGAGGCATTCCCCAGTCCCGCCCCCCGCCGGCCAAAGCTCCGCTTCCTGTTGACCGAAACAATACCTCCTGCCGGCCGAAGCCCTGCCCCATGCCGGATGAAGCCCCAACTCGTCCCCAAGTTAGTGTGAAGGAGCCTCCCTGACCCTCACTTGCGCCTCACTGCTGAGGCTCCGTGACAGGTTACACAGTGGGAAGGATTTCCCTTCTGTGTAACCTGTTAGATGCCGATCTGAATGGAGAAAAAGCTGTCAGCTTCTGACAGCTTTTTCCTCCATAATTCTAGGTGAGGCTCTGCCTCACCTGCTTCCGCTGACCACACGTCCCTGCTCCTAGCTAATCATGAAGCCAGGTGGCGAGTCATTACACGCCGCCTGGCTTCCTTAATGGAACTTTTGTTATCAGTATTCGGTGAGTACCGAAAAAAATATTGGTACTTGTATTCGATATCGAAAAACCGGTATTGGTACATCCCTTGTTCTGGGTCAATGATTGAAAGTAATGAAGCATTTGGATCAGCACGACATTTAAGGAAAGAGATCACTATTGGCTGCCTCCATTCCCTCATAGCACAGGTTTCCTTTCATTACCCAAGCTTTTCTGTAGCAGTTTTAAAGACTGAAAGTTCTTTATAGAGTTTTTATGAAAAGGGAAAAATCATACAAAATACTCTTATCCACAATACTCTTATCCACAATTTTTATTTGAAGGGCTTGTGGAACTGAAGCAATTTTGAATATCAAGAGACAATTACAGCACCTTGATAGAGAACACTCAGGAAGGAACATTTTATAGACTAGAATAAAAACATTTATATTAGAACTTAATGTACAGGACATCGGTTCATCCATTTTAAAATGGTAGACAGGCAAATCTAATAATAATAGTGACGCGTCACAATGTGGGCAGAATACTTTTCTGTATATTAAAGGACAGGACATTGTCTGAAAATATCATCACTAAAATCCAATGTTCTATGTGTAAATGATTACATGTGCAGCATTACTTGATTTAATATGAGAGTAATATGTATATATGGCAGATGTACTGTATATCAAAATCTAATTTAGTGCTTGACAAAAATTAAGTATTGAATAGGGAAGCCTAGATTCAGCATTGATTTAACTGTTATAGCTGCCGATCAAATTAAGAGCATTTATACATGGCCATGCTAAATAAGTGGGGGCTTCCTTTCCTTCATAGCAGCGAGCACTGTAATTTTTCATAAGAACGTAAATTATGGCCTGAACTCATAACCAACAGCTGATTCCAGGATTAATATAGATGAACAGATGAAATGAGACTGCTAGAGCTCTCATGAGCTTTATTCCATTTTGTATGATAAGCACTTAATCAGAGGACAATTCAGGGCCTGAAGCTAGCTGTCATGTATTGCAATTATCATGCAATCCCAAAACAAATACATTAATGACGGAGGTTGACCGTGCAGACACAATCCAACCATGCTTAGGCACTGCTGTTTGCTGGCATACCCATAAGCTTTTCCCAAGCCTTTACGTTAATGTCTATGTAAAAAAGGAGAGGAGTGGCCTGGGGCTGCCATTGTGGGTAATTTTAAAGCAGTATAATAGCAATCATAACATGTCCTGTCAATTGTTCCCCTTATTGTGGTCAGCCAGTGGGCAGCTGTTGAATTAACGAATCTTCGTGTGATTCGGTCAAAAATGGTCAGCTCAGCTGGCACATAATGTCTACAGTTCCCATTTATGCACATTTGTTTTTACATTAGGGTTCTCACAATTAAACATACTGAGTTGTTGGTATTTAAGGAGGGTGCTGAAGAAAAGCTTGGGTAATCAAAGGAAACCTATTTGAGGAAATGGGGGCAGCCCTACCCATTAGGGCAGCCATCTGTTTCTTAAAATGCTGGATAAATGATTCTAGACAAAGGGTATTTAACAATGTAAAGAGATACCAGTCCTAGATGCTTGTGCTGTAAAAGCCCGTAGTAGTGCCTCTTTGTTGGGTTGGAATGTGTCATAGGAAGTTGCAGGGGCATCACTGTGGCAAAGACAGGGACCAGTGCCACATATTCCTTTAGCCTGAACTTGCAGGCAGCATTTTGCAGTAGACTCAGGAAATCCATCATAGCTATGCGCAGTTCAGATGTTTGGTCGGGAGACGAGGAGAGACAAAAGGTAAGTATATGGAGCAGCGTGCACCCGCACAGACACCGTGGGACATGAGAAAAGAGGACAGAGGAGTCAGCGCTGGATCGGAGACCCACGCCAGCGCTGGAGGGACAGCTGAAAAGGACAGTAAAGAAGGAGATGATTGGATTAAGAGACATAATTTCAATTAAGTCCCTACATCAGGATTGGGAAGAAAAATGTTGACTTTAATGTCACTTTAAATATTGAATGCACTGATGACTTGAAATACACTTTTCATTTTCATATATTAAGTTGTAAGAATGTTAAAATAAAAATGGCTGCACTGGAGGACCTGAGATGGCCAGTTGGTGGACTTGATGGAACGGCCAATGGGCGAACTTGGTGGGACGGCCAGTGGGCGAACTTGGTGGGACGGCCAGTGGGCGAACTTGGTGGGACGGCCAGTGGGCGAACTTGGTGGGACAGCCAGTGTATGGGCCTGTGGATTGTTGGTGGGCAGGCGGGGGAAAGGGAGACCTGGAAATCTCTGATGGCTGCCCTGGAAGCAGCACAGTGATTAGTTAATTTCTATGTCACTCTGTGTTTTGCTCCTACCATCATGCTCCTTCTCAGCATATGAACTAAGTGGCTTATTCTGCTGCTTCTTCTTCCTTTTACACTCCAGCCCTGTTGAACGGGGACAGTAAGAGGATAATACCAGGTCATTTCAGGTAGAACTTGCATTTAGGAAATATTTTGAATAACTAAAACAAGACCTTTTTTTTTAAAGATTTGGAAAGAGTGGTGAGGGTTAGAACCGCTGTTAGTTTTTTATTGCTGTCTTTGTTCCCATTAGGTAGATTCACTCACTCCAGTTGTTCCAATTGTCACCAAATGTCACCGGAAATGAAAGTGAAGGTAAATCCAAAATTTGGAGCTGTCACCAAAACAGGAATAAACAGGAAATCCTCTAATGGAAATATTTGTTCTTAAAATAGCTCCCAGAGATGCTGGAGATGTCCTTATGAACACACTGGCCTGTTACATGTGCTGTGGTCGTGTCCTGAGCTTCTAGACTACTGGAGGGAGGGTCGGGGGGGGGGGGGATGGGGGGGTGCCGCGAACGAGCACATATAGGCGATCGGCGGGCTATGGACCCACTGATCGCCTAT
>NW_017307169.1:607258-614674 GCF_000935625.1 Nanorana parkeri | reverse complement strand
GCTCTGAGACGGCTGGGGGGGGGGGGGGGGGGGGGGGGGCTGTAGAGGTATCAGGTGTGCCAGTCCCTGTAAAGCCAGAAGTATGCATTTTGGGTCTCATTGAAGGACTGACTACCTCTGTGGTGTCCCATACCCTCCTTACTTACCTACTATTCTATGCTAGAAAGCTCCTCATTTTGAATTGGAGGAAACTGGTGGCACCTACATTGGGGGCTTGGACGTCACTAGTCAATGCTTCCTTGCCATTTCATAAAGCAGCTTATGCTAGTAGAGGTTGTCCCTTGAAATTTGAGAAAATATGGTCACCATGGCTCCAGTCTGCTAATACAGTAGGTGTCTAATTGTATATGCTTTGAGTATCTGCCCTTAGAGTCTCTGCACATCACTAGTACCTAGCCTCTACTCCTTGCTCGTAAAGCAGCTACACAGCATGAAACTTCGTTCTAACCCAAAAGGTAGCTGCTCAGATGTGTATTTTGTTTCTGTTTGCTGCATAGATAACTAACGGGATGGAGTATATTGGATTTATGTGGACGTCATCTGAGCCTGAGTGTTGGGGAGGGGGATTGTTGACCGGACTACGTTAGGAACGATTTGGGGTGTACTGGCCTTCAATCTCCTTTTTTGAGATTGGGTCACTCGACACTCTAAATACTTGTACCTCATACCTTGTACTGTACTGTTATGACACTATGTTAGTTTTGATATATTGTAAAACGAATAAAAATATTTTTTTAAAGAAAAAGAAAAAATTTATATTTGTTCTTGTAGCAATTGTCTAAGATGAGATTTCCCTCGCATTCAAAAGATATCCTTCCACTTTTTGTTGAGTCTACAGGATAGGAAGTGAAAGCAAATCACCCTAAAGCTGGCAATACACCTATAGATTATCTGCAGGTTTTCTATGGTCAGATGTAAAAACTGCAACAGATTCCTCCATCTACGCTAAACTGTGTGGATGGAGGAATCTCCCACTGGGCCAAGCTTCAGTATCTTGCTAGTCAGCCCCGCTGGCTCTCAAAACACCTGAACAATTATAGTGTATGTAGGATACATAATATCTGCAGATTTTCTATGGTCAGATGGAAAAAGTGCAACAGATTCCTCCATCTACGCTAAAGTGTGTGGATGGAGGAATCTCGCGCTGGGCCAAGCTTCAGCATCCTGCTAGTTGGCACCGCTGGCTGTCAAAATACCTGAACAGTCTGATTGGATGAAGGCATTGTTCAGGTGTTTTGAGAGCCAGCAGTGCCAACTAGCAGGATGCTGAAGCTTGGCCCAGCGGGAGATTCCTCCATCCACACAGTTTAGCGTAGATGGAGGAATCTGTTGCACTTTTTCCATCTGACCATAGAAAATCTGCAGATAATTTATAGGTCTATGGCCAGCTCGCAGATGGCAAAAAAAAAAAGACAGCGCTTTTAACCTTTCCAGTTTCTTTTCCAAAATGAAATCCTACATACACTATTTTTTATATATTTCCTACTATTGTCTTTTTATATGTCGTGTGGGTTGTTTTGGTTTTTTTTCCCTCTCGTTTGTTTATGTTTATGTTATGACTCAATAATGGTTTCCATAATGTTTTTGCACACAAATTTGTGGAGGGTTCTGGACATTCATGAAGGGATCATATTTGATCATTAAAAGAGGAGGTGAAAATGGGTCCATTAGAATATGTAATAAAGGTATCTTTATTTGATTGTTCCTGAAAGCCTAAATCCAGCCAAAATGTTTTACTTTTGATAAAGCAGAGAAGAGTTACAGCCTCATGTTTTTATTGCTCTCAAGGGGAAGGGATTGGAAATCTATCTAATGCGCACGCAAATAAAATAAAAGGGCACATTTTTAGTAAAGTGAAAGGGGTAACAACAATGTTTTTATTGCTGTCTGTGTCTTCCTTTCAATGTGATGATCACTCCCCTCATTTCTAACAAGGGCATCATTTGTATTTCCTGTGGGTCTACCCTGTTAGAGGGCAAAATAATTTCTGGACTAGTGCCCCCTGCTGGCTGTGTCCATCACTGTATTTGCCCAAAGCATCTAATAACACTACTTGATACATTCTCTTGCAGCAAAAGCTGAAATACAGTTGGTTCCTGTGGACTCCCATTTATGTTACCCAATTAAGTCCCGGGCTCTTTTCTCTCTAACGTCCAGATCCTTTTCTTTTCGTTTTGGTGATGTCTCAGTTCTGCACGTTTAGGTTCTGTAGTCTACCCTAATGTAATATGAACCATTTGTTCCAGACAAAAAATGCATTCATTTGGTAGCAAATTTGGATACATTTATTTTTATGGGAATCAATAGTAAAAAAAAAATAGAAAAAAATGAATTTTTCTGTAATTTTTTTCCAACGCAGTAGTTATGTAATTTGTACATATTACATAAATGCAGCAAATATTTATCCTAAAATGTAATCAACAAAGTCTGGTGTTTAAAATAATATGACATTAGTTCATTAGTTTATTTTTATGCAATGTAGTAGAATGGTAACGCTCAAGGTGAATGTAAGCGTATTACTTTAGGAAAGCTTTATTCTCCTTTCAACGCGGCATTGCGATACTTGCAGGGGGGAAACATGGTTTGCTTATATTGTTAGCATAACATTAAGATAAGTATAAGTTGGGTTGACAAGGGCACCAATTAGCACGACTGTGACTTTTTCACAGGTACGCGATAAAAATTCAGAATTACATTGTGTTCAATTACTGTATGTGAGCATTTGATGCTTTCACAGTGACGACAAATGTCATCCAGAATATCCAACCAGGGGAATAATCTGAGAAAGGGAATATTTCTATTTATTTTTAGAATGATATATATATATATATATATGTGTGTGTGTGTGTGTGTATATATATATATTTATATATATTCTAATTTTTCAATTTTTTTACACTTTTTTTATTTATTTTATTACAGTTTTTCCATTACCAGCTTTTTCATTGAGGGTCTTGATCTGGTCCGTGGAGATCCAGGGCCGGTATCGCAGGTGTTGGCAGGTAGCAGGGAGAGACCAGCGGACGTCCATTCGTTGCTCTCCTCCCCACTGAATGAAGCTAGAAGTGACGCTGATTGCATCACTTCCAGCTTCTGAGCTGTCATGCCTCGGGGCGGCAGCGGTGTGGAGTCCCCCGATGCCCGGAACATACATTTCCGGGCGCCGGGCGGGTAAGTTGCCTTGAGGGGAATCCGCTCGTACGTTTACAGGTGATCGCGGCGATGTCGCCGCAATCACTTGTAAAATCTGTGCAACCTGTTCGTCCGCCCCCACACACTTACCTCTCTCCTCTGGTTCCGGCCACCGAGTCTCTCCTCACTTGCCGTCGATGTGGGGAGCAGAGCGGCAGGGTTAAAAGTAACCCTGCCGTTCCGTGTAGACTGTGAGAGGGGAGAGCTGTGCTCTTCCCGTCTCACCTGTCACAGGAGTTCCAGCACAGTGCTGTGCTAGAACTCCTGTATTGGAGGTGACACGGTCAATAAAGATAAAAAATTGACACTAACCCCGCCACCCTGCCATCTGGTTGCCATTCTCCATTAATGGGAAGGGGGGGTTTGCGGGGGGCGCATAGCAGAACCTGGCCTTGGGGCGGCAGGGATAAGTACAAATACATATTAATGGATAACTATAAACTGATGACCTGTACAGGCTTTTAAAATGTTGTATATGGATAATTTGGGGTACTGTATTTTTTCGCTGTTTCACGGGTGCACTCAATTTTTAAGCTTGGAATGTTGGGTACCCATTTACTCAGCGCAACCTCATCGTTTATATTTTAGGTCAAAAATGGGTATTATATTGCGTTTTTGTGCACTAAAATTGACTTGTGTATTTTTAACCACTTCAGGCGAGTTCGCTTATATGTACGTACTCTGCCTGAAGTGGTTATACCAAGTACACAGCTAATGCTGCTGCAGCCGTGTTCTTGGTATCATTTTAAACAGCTAGCGATGTTCAGGTACAATAGCGGCACTGTTTGCACCCCTCCGCCGCCGCCACCCGCTACCCCAGGCTACGCTGTCCCCCATGCGGGCCCGGGACCAGCACCGTGGGTCTCCCCACTTTGATCGGAGGGAGATCAGCAAGCTTCTAGCCGCTGATCTCTCCTTCGATCACTGGACCCAGAAGTGATGTGTATTACATCACTTGCGGTGTCACTGTTTACATTCTCCGGCTCTTGGAGCCAGGAGAAGAAGCTGGCGAAGCAGATCTCTGCTTCATCAGCTTCTTTGGGGTCCCTAGATGACATTAGGGGTCTGAAAGACCCCTGATGTCTCCATAAAGAGGACCTGTCACATCATATTTGCTATCACATAGTGGTTCCCTATGTAATAGCAATAAAGTTAAGTGTAAAAAAAAAGAAAATTAAAGTAACATTAAAAAAAACAATGCTAAAAATGTTTTGTTAAACTCTACCCGCCCCACATGCACACACATACAAACACAAACATGCGTTGGATGCGCCTACGTGCAAAAAAGAAAATTGCACCACTCATTTTACATACCGCTGAGAACATTGGAGTGCGAGCAATAATTATAGGGCTATCAATCACTGTTAACACTAAACTGATTGTGAAATTTGGGAAATTTTGGATATTGTATTTTTTGCAGGTTTCACGGGCGCAACCAATTTTATGGCATGACATGTTTGGAATCTATTTACCCGGTGTGACCCCCATCTTTTATATTTTACAAAAAATTGGGTATTATATTTTGTTTCTGTGCACTAAATTTCATTTCAGTGTATTTTATCCTAAAAATACCGGTTTGATTAATTATTATGA
This sequence comes from Nanorana parkeri, assembly GCF_000935625.1. Classification (NCBI taxonomy): domain Eukaryota; kingdom Metazoa; phylum Chordata; class Amphibia; order Anura; family Dicroglossidae; genus Nanorana; species Nanorana parkeri. The sequence goes on along the minus strand of NW_017307169.1, from coordinate 609,889 downwards.
CATAAAAATGTGCAACTGCCACCATTTTCTTCTACAGGTTCTCTGTTGGGGTTTAAGTAAATTTCAGGCTTATAATGTGGATGTAATTATGTGCAAAAAACACTCTGACAGCAAAAACGTTAAAGGAGCAAGTCAGCAAAAAAGTAATTCCGTTGTCTTTTTCAGAGGCAGGTCAGCACTGGCAGCCCCCTGCTCCTCTCATGACAGGTTCTCTTTTGTGTTTTTTTGCTGGGGAGAAGTCCGCACATGCTCAGTCAGCACCACCTAGTGGTCAGCGGGGGCGAGCATGGAGCGTGCACGTCTATAGAGATGCCGGGGATGCAGGCTGTGCTGTAACAGCAGCTTATTGTCCCTGAGAATCAGAGCTACATTGTAACAGTGTCACGCCTAGCAGATGTGAACGATACTTCATCCCGGAGCTGTGCACCGCTACGTACCGGGAATGGGCAACTGAGCTCGGACTGTCAGCGGAGGAGAGCGGTGCTTGGCTGAACTCGGGAAGTACGAAGTTCGGTGGACTCGGGGCAAGGAGAGGACATGGACCTCCTGCTCCACCCAGCGCCTCCTAACCCGTCCGGGTAATCTAGGTGAGACACCAAAGCCAAGTCCAGCTCCGAGAATCCTGAGAAGTGGGGATCAGATGCCGGTACACTACGCTCTGACACTGACAGCTGGGGACCGGCACAATGCCTGTGTGCCCATTGATGGAGAGTTATTTCCTAGGGGGCAGCTGGGGCACTTCTCTCCTACTGAGGGGTAATAGACATTGTGGGTGTAGAAGTTGTGTGTGCATGGGGCCAGAGCTTTAATGTTATGTGTCTGACTTTAAAGTCATTGCTGAGTGTGGCCGAATTCAGTGCTTTCTTGTCTGGAGAAGTGCTTTTTGGCTTGCTGGTGTTTGGCTTGCCCCTTGTGTCTGGTCTGTGTATTTCTTGCTGGTGTCTCTTCAAAGTGTAAAAGTTGTATTTGGGGGTCTATTGCATTTTAGGAGAGCAGTAGGTTTGGCTTGGATTGAGAGGAAAACAGGAGAATGATTTGCGTTAGCAGTATTTGTACATAGATGAGTATGGGTTATGTGTGTATATAGAAGGGTGAGTATGGGTTATGTGTGTACAGAGAGAGATGGGTATGGGTTATGTGTGTGCATAGAGGGATGAGCATGGGTTATGTGTGTACAGAGAGAGATGGGTATGGGTTATGTGTGTATATAGAAGGGTGAGTATGGGTTATGTGTGTACAGAGAGAGATGGGTATGGGTTATGTGTGTACAGAGAGAGATGGGTATGGGTTATGTGTGTACAGAGAGAGATGGGTATGGGCTATGCGTGTACAGAGAGAGATGGGTATGGGTTATGTGTGTACATAGAAGGATGAGTATGGGTTATGTGTGTATATAGAGAGATGGGTATGGGTTATGTGTGTACATAGAGGGATGAGTATGGGTTATGTGTGTACATAGAGGGATGAGTATGGGTTATGTGTGTACATAGAGGGATGAGTATGGGTTATGTGTGTACATAGAGGGATGAGTATGAGTTATGTGTGTGCATAGAGGGATGAGTATGGGTTATGTGTGTACATAGAAGGATGAGTATGGGTTATAGGAACACATAGAGGGATGAGGATGGGTAATGTGCGTACATCAGGGGTGGCCATTAGGTAGATCGTGATCTACCAGTAGCTCCCAAAGCTGATGCTGGTAGATCAGGAAGGGTGTGAATGGCGGCCCCTTTATTCCATTTTGGTATATTTATTGAGCTGTGCACACATGGTTACCTATTAGCCTGAGTCTGCTGAGCCAAGCTCACTGACACCTTTCTGGTGGATACTGGTGGTTGAAGTGCTATGTATTACATCAAAGAATATTAGTTTACACAGCCTGTTGCACTGCACTGTTTGCAAAATACAGCAAGGTGAGCCAGGAGAGAGAGCGGGGAGAGACAGCCAGGGGAGAGAGCGAGGAGAGACAGCCAAGAGAGTGAAGAGAGACAGCCAGGAGGATGAACAAGGAGAGACAGCCAGAGGATGAGCAAGGAGAGACAGCCATGAGAGAGACAGCCAGGAGGATGAGCAAGGAAAGACAGCCAGGAGAGAGAGAGAACAAGGAGAGACAGACAGGAGGATGAACAAGGAGAGACAGCCAGGAGGATGAACAAGGAGAGACAGCCAAGAGGATGAGCAAGGAGAGACAGCCAGGAGGATGAGCAAGGAAAGACAGCCTGGAGGATGAGCAAGGAAAGACAGCCAGGAGGATGAGCAAGGAAAGACAGCCAGGAGAGAGAGAGCAAGGAGAGACAGCCAGGAGAGAGAGAGCAAGGAGAGACAGCCAGGAGGATCAGCAAGGAGAGACTGCCAGGAGAGAGAGAGCAAGGAAAGACAGCCAGGAGGATGAACAAGGAGAGACACCCAGGAGGATGAGCAAGGAGAGAGACAGCCAGGAGAGAGACAGCCAGGAGAGAGACAGCCAGGAGGATGACCAAGGAGAGACAGCCAGGAGGATGAGCAAGGAGAGACAGCCAGGAGAGAGAGAGCTAGGAGGATGAACAAAGAGAGACAGCCAGGAGAGAGACAGCCAGGAGGATGAGCAAGGAAAGACAGCCAGGAGGATGAGCAAGGAAAGACAGCCAGGAG
>NW_017307169.1:598004-607079 GCF_000935625.1 Nanorana parkeri | reverse complement strand
CAGAGGCGAGTGTCGGCCGGGTCTGTAGACAGAGGCGAGTGTCGGCCGGGTCTGTAGGCAGAGGCGAGTGTCGGCCGGGTCTGTAGGCAGAGGCGAGTGTCGGCCGGGTCTGTAGACAGAGGCGAGTGTCGGCCGGGTCTGTAGACAGAGGCGAGTGTCGGCCGGGTCTGTAGGCAGAGGCGAGTGTCGGCCGGGTCTGTAGACAGAGGCGAGTGTCGGCCGGGTCTGTAGACAGAGGCGAGTGTTGCTTGTGAAAGAGTGAAGATGAGCATGGATAGTTTGTACCTGTAGATGAGTGTGGGTTAAGGTGCCCATATAAACATCTATATGAACATTCAATTCAACGGGTTTAAATAAAAATCACCAACCAGGGGCCCTTCCTTCCATCGAATTAGAGAGTTCTTGATCGATTTTGCACCTGCCACGTCAATGGACTGTGGTGAAATTTTGTTACTTCTGATCGTTCAAACAAATATCTCTGTGTGTGTGTGTGTGTAAGAGAACGGATTAGAATGCAGATCTAGTAAACAATCAAACAAATGATCGTTCACATTTACTAATGATTGTTTGTATTTTTGCGGCATCTTCAGTTGATGAATATTTTCAGTCGATTGCAAAGCACAGAACGATACTATGTATGTTTTATCGTTGATAATATGAAACGCTTGCTTGCTGTTACTTGTACCTAAATTGATCATGAATCACTATGTGTATGGCCACCATTAGATCTATACAGATGGAGATGTGTATGTAAGTTATGACTCTACAAAGAGTGATGAATATGGTTTAAGTGTCTTGAGGGTGGGATTAGCATGAGCTACCTCTGCATAGATGAAACCTAGTGTGCCCTTACTCGGGAGTAAAGATTCCTGCACTGAGTTTGACAGCCGCCAATAAATATTTGCAGGCCTCCAAGATTCGTCAGGGGTTTCCTCTGCGTACACTGCATTTCTACACTTCTTAGAAATGATTGGAGCAGGATTGCATTTTTGCGCATTTTTGGTCCTCTAATCTGTGGCCCATTGCTACCGTGTAGTGCAGTACCCTCCGGAGACGTCTAGAAGCTTGCAGATGGTCAATGATGGCTATCAAAGTCGGTAGAGGAAAGCAGGCCTGAAGCTCTTGGATCTTAAATGGCTCCATAAAAGCAAGCCCGTCTCCTGATTTTGAGCCTCCTGATAATCAAGCTAGATTGTTTGTGATGGCGTAGAGCAGGGGTAGCCAAACTCTGGCCCTCCAGCTGTGGTGAAACTACAAATCCCATGATGCATCTCTCTCCGGGATTCATGTCTGTGGATGTGAGAATCTTTGAATGCCTCAAGGGATTGGTAGTTTCACCACAGCTGGAGGGCCGCAGTTTGGCTACCCCTGGCGTAGAGGGTGATAGCAAGGCGTAGAGGGTGATAACAAGCATTATGGGTGCTGGAAAAGCTTCACAATCTTTTCTTTTACTATGGAGAAGAGGAAAAAGATCAACGTGCAGAGCAACCATTACCCAACTGTGAGCATCACCTGTAAAAACTGAGCCATTTCTGACCTAGTAGAGGACAGAAGCAAAAGCCCTGGCAGTCCCTGACACCTGTAAGCGTAGATGTGAAATAGCACTTTTTAAAACGTTAGCTAACCTGTGTACATGCATTAAAATCGCATACGTGTAATTGGGCCTTTAAGTATCAGAAGGACCATGCGTGTATTGCGGCAACAGACAATACAGTGGTACTTCGGTTCACGAATGCTTCGGTTTGCGAACAGGAAGTTCTGCTAAATTTTGCCTCCATTCGCAAACTCTGCATTGGGGGACGAACAAGACCGTGGCCATCTTCCCCGCTCTGACACGTGGCCGTGGCTTCCTCTAGCCGAGATCGCGGTCACAGACAGACTTGTACACACTTGCTGTGAAGCTTTTTTTGTGTGTTTTAGCACATACAGTACTATTCAATCCAGCAAGGGCTCAAAAGAAAGTGCAGAGCAAGCATGGTGGTAAAAAGAAAGTGAATCTAATGAATGACAACGTGGTCTCTCATTTCAGGAGGGTTATGCAGCGCATGAAAAAACAAGTAACGTTAGACAGTTTTTTCACCAAAATTGACCCTGCAGCTAGGAGACAAAGAAGAGAGAAAACCCCTGAAGGAGATCTCCCCAATGTCCTTATGGAGGGGGACTCTCCCTCCAAAAAATAACCTCCTCCCCACCCACCTTCCTGTACTCCACGCCAGAAGTTGCCCCAAGAAAGGTTAGAGGTCACTCTCTTCATACTGTACTGTGCTTTGTTTTATATTTTTGTGGTTACAATTTTTTTTACTTATGGTTCACAACGGATTAACCTCATTTACATTGAACCCTATGGGGAAATTTTATTCTGTTTGCGACCAAAATCGGTTCGCGACCACGTTCGTAGGTGTCAGAATGGATTAACCTTATTTACATTGAACCTTATGGGGAAATTTGATTTGGTTCGCGACCAGAATGGTGAAACCAATTAAGTTCGTTAACCGAGGTACCACTGTAGTTCTGGGCAGGATTCAGTCCTCTTGTAAAGATGAGCAAATATCTCCCCACCTGATATGTATGGGCATTCTTTTCTGAAGAGATCATACCTTTTGCTGTTGCTCTTCCAACTTCAGAGGTTGAAATACAGTGGGGGGAATTTATCAAAACTGGAGCAGACAAAATCTGGAGCAGCTGTGCATGGCAACCAATCAGCTTCCCTCTGTCATTTTAAATCTTAACTGAACAAACTGAAGACAGAAGCTGATTGGTTGCCATGAGCAACTGCTCCAGATTCTGTCTGCTCCAATCAGGCATAAGCCAAGCAAATAAAAGTATAAAAATTGACTTTAAGGGTGTATTATAATGGAAAACATCACCACATATAAAATTCTCAAACTTTTAGTTCTACATAAAACATCAGTCCATAGCAATACAATAAAATGTATGTCTCATCTGGATCCACAAAATAAAATGAAGCACACAACCGTACCCCCAACAGAGTATACAAAGTCTGCCATCTGAGGGAGATCCTCAAGTTGATGAAACTGAGTATTCACTGTGCGAAGGTAGAGGAGTTTTGGCATAGTGCTATATATAAGTAACGTGTTTCACAGCCTTAGAGCTGCTTCATCAGACTTTAATGTGCAGGAATGATATTACTATAGAGAAATATGATGAAAAGACAAAATTGTATTCTGCCAATTCAGTCTGTAAGCTAGAACCCTAGGGGTCACATATGTTGAACATACTTAGCCAAGTTTTGGAGCACAGGTACATAGGGTTCCCTCCGGGGGACAGCAGTTGGAAGAAGGTTAAGGGGGGGTCCACGCGCGGCCTGTAAAAATCAATGCCATCAGGCATACAGGCCCCCCATACCTTTTCCTTCTTCCAACTGTTGTCCCCGAGTCAGACATTGACTGGTGCACTGGAGCTATGTACCTATGCTCCAACACTGTATACTTTGTGAGATCTGTGTTGTGTGCTTCAATTTATTTTATGGATCCAAATGGAGGACACATATTTTATTGTATTGCTTGTTTTTATGGACTGATGTTTTAATATGTAGAAATAAAAGTTTGAGAATTTTATATACGGTGATGTTTTCCATTATGATACACCTTAAAAGTCAATTTTTGTATTGTTGAATAATGTAAGTATCCTACTGAGGCACAAAGCCCATTCTAAAATGAGAGACTGATCAGAACAGATGCTAAAGGTAGCATTCTCCGTTGTACATCCTATGCATTTAGCAATCATGTACCACAGCAGGAAGTTGTGATGAGTCACCTGCACTTTATACAGCATGTGGACCTCTTCATAACTTTTGTGGTGCTTGCAGTGATATCACGGATGGCGCCGTGTCCCGCCAAGTCACAAAGCAGAAAATCACCAGAACTCAACAGGATGAAAGCGTGAACTATTGATGCTTTTATTGAAGTTATATCATGTCACATGTGTCATTAAGCCAATGTTTCGGGTCCACGCAGGGTCCCTTCTTGAAGGCGACATAGTGACATGTCCTAGTGGTGACTTCAGTATGCCACCCTGAAGAAGGGACCCTGTGTGGCCCCGAAATGTTGGCTTAATGACACATGTGGCCTGATGTAACTTCAATAAAAGTGACACTAGTTCATGCTTTCATCCTGTTGAGTGCTGGGGATTTTCTGCTTTGTGACATGTAGCACAGCAATTCTCAACCTTTTTTCTTGCCACAATACCATTAGATACATTTGTGGTTGTCCAATTGTCTGACTTAAGACATGCTGCCATTATTCTGTAAATTTGTACAAGGGAAGAGTCTAGTGAAATTATATACATTTGTCTAAATTGGGCTGTCACCTGTCCATGGTGTTAGGGTCAATATATGGGGGGTGGCATTTAAACATTCTTGCTTTCTAAGAGTAATACGGCAGTTGCAATTGCTACTATTTTACAAATGCTAGTTGCTAGGCTGTCTCTGGCATCAATGCTTTCTTAGTCACTGACCCGGACCAAGCATGCAGATAAAGAAAAACAAGTCCGATCCATGGAGGCCCCACCTCGCAACTTCCAAAAGATAAAGGATCTGCTACTGATGGCAGATACTACAGAATACCTTCAGAGGTCCAGTGGAGTCCGTGCCTTGACGTGTCTGTAAAGGGGGACCTACTCAATATTAGATGGGTGATCATAATGTTACGGCTGATCAGTGTGTGTGGACTGCTTTACTTTTCAAACTATAATTTGTCAGACATCTCAACTCTCCTGGACATTACGGGAATCTGCCGCTATAAGATAGCGGCTCCCCGACACCCGGGAGAGAAACATTTTATCCCACAAAGGTTTATTCTGCTCTGTCTAGAAGAGTAAACCTTTCCCTATTGTCTGTCTTTTTTTAAAATTATTATTCTGACATTGGGGCCGCTGACCGTCGCCAAAGTTAAAAAAAAAAGACAGCATGGAAAGGAATAACTAGATTGCTATTTCAATTCAATAGCCCTCTGCTGCTCTCAATGAGCAGAGGTGGACCGTGAAGTTCTCCATCAGGTCCTCATCAGCTGATTGACAGCAGCAGTGGGCTGGTGCAATAGCCAGCCTGCTATTGGCTATTTGCAAATTGAAATAGCCAATAGCAATCTAACTATTCATTCCCATACTGACTTTTTTTTTCTTTTTTGTTTTCTTTTACTTTGATGGCAGGAGCTGTCAGAATCCCCCCAAAAAAACAAAACAGCAGATAGCATCCCCCCCCCCCCCCCCCCCCCCAGCGGATGGGGGGGGCACCTCCCTGAAATTTCAGGTTGGGATGCCTGTAATTTGTGTTCAGTTAGTCTTGTGATCTAGGCTGCTAAACAGCCTATTCAGAGTTTACAGTTAAAGAGACCCTGTTGCCAGACTATTTATTGTAAATAAGATTTTTCTGTAAGATGATAGATGCATTTAACATAATTTATGCATGTTTCATACCTGTAAAAGCCTCCCTTCTGTAGAGATCCAAAAGCCCTGACACTGCTGCTGGGTGCTGCCATCTTGGTTGGCATGTTTGCAGCCCCAGCAGACTGAGCCATCACTCAAGTGATACTCTGTAGTTTTCCCTTCGCTCCTCCCCTGGCAGCTACATAAAAAGGTTATGTAGGGAGGCATTGGCATGGGCAGAGGAGCTTGACCAGCACTGTATTTAGATAGGAGAGGGCTTTGACATGCAAAGAAGAAGGAGGCTGTGATAGGGAATTGACTCTTCCTGGAGTAGTATACATTTTCTAAGATGTTCAGAGGCATAAGAGGATAAAACACAATGTATTGACAGGAAAGACCCTATAAGTAATTGCTTAAAATACATTTTTCTGTTCTTTTACCTGCATGTTTCTGCAAGAATTCTGATTGGTTAACAGCTCCCAGCTTTTCTTTGCAAATTAGCTTCTGCGACTTTCTGTCTTATTCTGTGCCCATATCAGCTTGTGTCATTCTCTGTCACATAGTACGCCATTATGTCTCACATGCTTTCTCTATTAGTCATTCTGTGTCACTTAGAATCTGTCACTGTGTCATTGTTTGTGTGTTTTAAGTTGTTTTACCATCAATCTCTGCAATGTTCTTTTGCAGTGTCAATCACTGTTGGTGTCTCTATAGTTTCCCACATGCTCTTTATCCTAGGAATTCAATAAAAATGTGCATATGTAAGGTACATTATAGATCTTTTGGGAAAGGAGGTCTATAAGGATTAAACAATATTCTCAGGATGAGCCACTGTATTTGCTAGAGGCAAGTTACCCACAAATGTTGTAACGGGTGCAAACCATTTGGACATTTTTCCAAATGCTTAGCAACATTAAGTCATTTTGGTAGGCACACTGAGGGGAATTTATCAAACCTGGAGCAGACAAAATCTGGAGCAGATTTGCACTGCAACCAATCAGCTTCTCTGTCTCATTTTTAAATCTAACCTGAGCAAATTGAGAGAGAAGCTGATTGGTTGCAGTGCACATCTGCTTCAGATCTTGTCTACTCCAGTTTTTATAAATTTCCCCCATAGTATTGAGAAAGTTGTGTCATTATATTCACATGGAAGGCACTTACAGTAGACATATACTTAAAGGAGAACTATGAGGTGAGTGATTTCCACTCATCCTTATAGATAGAGCCAACCGGTGACAAAGAAGTGAGCCGACCTGTGACAGTTTCATTGTCACAGGTCGGCTCAGGTTATGAGGCTGAGTGAAAATCACGCACCTCATAATTCTCTTTTAATTTATACAGTATTCGGTTATGACTTGACATGTAGGGTCAGGGAAACCTTGGCTAGAGTAGGGCTTTGAAGGTTCAACGCAACCAAACCCGATGTTTCCATCACTTGTAGATGTTGGTTAGGTATCTGAACATGAATTCTTAGATCTGCATAACTGCCGTAACCTTGATGAGGGGTTTCCACATCTATTGTTGAATTGTATTGTAATATGGCACGTGCTTCAGGAAGTGCTAGAATTTACAAAGGTGAATGGAAACACCCAAATCTCACAGGGGCAGGGGCGGACTGGGCCGGGGGGCAGGGTGGCAATTGCCCCCCGGGCCTCTCTGCTGCCTTCAAAAACGGCCGCTGCCCGCGGCCGTCAAGGGGCCCGCCACTGGCCCCCGCTAAAAGAATCTTCCGGCCGCTGTCTCTTCCAGGTGCACATGCCATGAAGAAAGGGGGTCATGAAAACAGCTGATTCGGATGACTCGGCCCCACTGGAAGTGACACAGTCGAGAAAATGTATAGGATCAAGAAAAATTATAGAACACTGACTTTGACACTCTCCGGCCCCTCCCACTCTCCTCCTACAGCTCACAGCCCAGAAGCATGGACAGCCAGCAGTGGGTGAGAGTTCCTAAGTAGCGGACATGGAGCGGAGTAAGGCCAGAACCATGTAGGGAGCTCAGTGGGAGGAGAGCACCATCCCCCAGCCAGTCACCCCTTTCATGGACTTACTAGGAGTCCTCACATCACCCGACCGTTCACACTACCGTTACATGGATGGCAAAAGTGGCAGACGGGCGGGGAGAAGGCGGGGGAAGAGGCAGAGCGAGAGGGGGGCCAAGTTGCTGCACCATGGGCCTCTGGGTTGTACTTGCCCCCTGGGCTAAAAGTTGCCAGTCAGCCCCTGCACAGGGGGACAGGAAGAGAGTCTGAAATGATTCCAGGGTAATCGCAATGTTTGACTATCCAAAACACTTAATAAGCCAGAGGCTTTTAAAGGCTCTATGTATAACTAAAATATCACATCAGGGTGTACTGGATCTTTAACTTCGCTGAGCAGACCATGCAAACTCTGAACATATTACACTGTGGGAAAAATACTGTATATACTGGCAGGATAAAGCTCAAATTGTGGCCACTTCTTGCTGCATCTACCAAAATTGAAGTCTTGAAGTGGCCCTGTCTGCTCTATAGCAAGGATGGGGGAATTAATGGATTTTTCTCATATAGCCCATGGGGATGAACAAGAGAAACTTGTAGTGTGCATGGCCATTATCTGTCTTAGACTGGGGTCTAGTTATAAACGTTTTCACACATTTTTTCAAAGTGAACCTTGCATGAAACCCATGTGAATTATGTGTGAAAACATTTGTAAATAGACCCTTAAGGGTCTTCACGGGCATTGACTGGTGGGAATGGTCTATGTTCTCTGTAAAGCACAGAGGAAATTGCTGGTGCTGTATAAATAAATAGATATACTGGAAGTGGACCCTTGTGTTTGGTCTCAGCTGCTACATAGATCCATTATCCAAAGGCCAGCTGTGTCCATGATCTAGCAAATGCCTGTAACCTTCACAGTCACAACACAGAAGAGGGAACAAACCCTGAGGCTGCATCTGCATTTCTGTAATGTGATGTGTCTCTTGGGAGTAGATCTGAACAGCTGATTACATATAAGTTACTATCTAGTAGGAAAATATACTGTCTGAAGTTGTTTATACCACAATTTGAAGGCAACACTTCTATAAAAGTAACCTTCAGGATGGCACACATTTATAACAATTAGGTGCATTTTGTTGGCATTTTTGCCAATATAAAAGATGCAAAGCATGCTCATGTCCCTCGTTAACCAACTGCCGCTTCTGTATAGATGTGAGTTTTAAAGCTATCTTTCACATTTTGACCCGTCTACTAATTTGTTAGTACAGGGAGTTAAAAAACAATACTTTGATCGGTATCCATTCTTAAATGTGTTAACAACTGAGTAGGCTTATAATCAGAAAATGAAATGTTATTACAATGTAATGCTGGCCATATACTGGTCAGCAAGACTTAGCCGAAGTGTAGCCAGTGTGTGTCCCCGTTGGTACCCCCATCTCATTCAGGTATTCTGGCAGTGGCACACCCTCCGTTGACAGAATACAAAAGATTTCCAAATCCACGCTAACAGCCTGTAGGGCTGAACCATAAACAAACTAACAAACTAAGTAATCATACCTCAAATTTTAGAGGATTTTAGGAATAACACATTCGATATAGTTTTTTATAACTTTTAATACAAAAAGTAATAGGAGTACTTCAAAGTAGCGTTCTATGTTAATCCAAAAAGTTGACAATTTAATTTAATTGAATGTATAGTTAGTCTATATATA
>NW_017307169.1:507786-597625 GCF_000935625.1 Nanorana parkeri | reverse complement strand
AATGTATAGTTAGTCTATATATATATATATATATATATATATATATACACAGATATAAAACATCATTTTAAAAACATAGAAAGTAAAATACCTTATAATTGAGTTGTCCTAAAACCAATATATATTCCTTTTTCTGCAGGTGACTGTGCATAGCGACTGTTAAGAGTTTTTGATTGCTCTGCCCTCGTTTCATAGCAATCTAGCAATCTGTAGATAACAGCTGTGAAAACTCTGTAAAAATCAACTTTTCCTTCAGAAGTCTGAAATCCATGAAGTGTTCCAACATATAAAAATGTTACCCCTTCTTTCCTGATTGGCTGAATGTATTATTTTTTTTATTGGCAGACAGCACAGCCAATATAATTTTTTTTTTTACAGCTGCTACATAGCAGGGAGATGGTGGAGGCATAAGAAAGATGGGATAGCATAATTATTATGATTTTTTTTTTGGTCCTGAACTTAGTAAATATGTACATAAACACGATATATTCGTTTAAAAGTTTAAGTGTGATGTCCGACACTTTTATACCTTGTCTTGCCCTCCTGACTTCCCCTAACTCATTTTCTCCCCACCTCCCTCAGCTACTTGCTTACCTGAGTAGAAGTGTTGATCGAAGTTGATCATCCAGACATAAATTTTTCCAAAAAGTTATAAAAGGTTTGACTTAATATAGTATATGCAGTTTTGTAACCAGGCTGGTAAAAAAAAAGCATAGCGTTTGTCAGAAGTTGGCTTGAGCTGCCAACACTGTGCTTCTATACCAGCTTGGTTAAAAAAGAAAGAAATATATTTTTTTCAGTTCGGTAAACGCTATTTCTAATTGTAAGCACTGAGGACGTGGGCATTTTCTTACCCCTGAAATGCATTGACTGTTTAATAAAATATTTTATCCTTTTTTGAAATAAATTTGTGCCTTGACAATCAACTTCTGGTATGGTGCTTCATTTTTGGACTTTACAAAAACAGTAAATAGGAAATATGCGGCCTGCCCAGAATCCAGATAATACCAGTGCTATCCTCCTATTTTTCCTAAAGTTAAGTGCTTACCTGAGGAAGACAGTCATGCCTAGCCCTGTTGTTTACAGAGCTTGTTCGCCAATGGCAGACCTGACGCAGTGAGCATTCTGAAGGCAGCCATACATTGTGCGATTTGCATTCGGAAATACTACACACACGATCTTTCGAATGACAATCAACCAGTTGATGGTACATCACTGATTTTCGTTTTTGATATTGTGATGGACATTTTTCGATCGGCCCGGTTGGAAACTTTTTCTGTGATTAAACAAAAATCAATGAAGCGGTGGGGTTTTCGTTCGTAAAAGATCCCACCAAGAACATGGCAAATGCGCAAAAGGACATTTTTTTTCTGCCATCAAAAATTGGTTGGTTAGTATGGCTAACAAACGATTTCCGAAATTGACATTTGACTATGCTTGAAAGTTAAAGGGGTGTTTGTTAGTTTAGGTCAGCGTTTCTCAACTTTTTTTCAGTCACAACACAAACGTACAAGTATACTAATTCTCGAGGCACCCCTGTCTAAAGTATAAAAACTGTAAATGTTAAAAAACCATGTGGTCCCTCTACAATCCATACCAAACTGTTATAAGAGATGCAGGTCTGGTATGGATTTTAAGAAGGGGGCACCCCTATACAAAAACACATACAAAACAAATACAAAAGAAGTAGGATTTCCCCTTTACATGAAAGTTCCCTTAATATTACAGCCCCCCTTCACATCAGAAGCCCCCTCTTCACATCAGAGTCCACATCCTCCACATCAGGAGCCTTCTTCACATCACAGGCATGACTTTGTGTGAACATTTCAAGGCACCCCTAAGGAAGCCAGGCACCCTGGTTGAGAAGGACTGGTTTAGGTAGGGAGGGCTAAGCAGATTAGCTAAGTGTACTTTGAAAGTATACTTGCACTCCATAAGATGCTGATATCTCTAGCCCTCATGAATGTGTTGGTGCATGGAGTAGATATAATGGTAATGCATCTCCTATCCTTGAAATGTTTCAAGGATAGGTCCACCCATAAGTGATAAGGTAAAACCCCTTAAATTACACACAGCAGCTAGCCAAGCCTTTGTCACAACTGTTTATATGTAAATACATTTAGCTGCAGTAGTATGAATGCTAGTGCTTGTTCCCATGCCTATTATACCCTTTACTAGAAGTCATTAATCCAGACTTGGTTTTTGTGAAAAGCTCATTTTTGCTTGATGCCATGTTTTATTCTGTCTCTGAGCTACCTGTGTGTGAGTCACATCACTTACAAATCAAAGACACAACTCCTTACTCAGTTCAGTATCACAATGCTGACTTGCGCCTTCTTTCCTAGTAATAACATTTTAAAGCAGGAAAGTATCTTCAAAATTAATCCAGTAAGTCTCTTCTCGAGTATCGCTAGAGGGGGAGTTTGTAGTTTAACTCCTTTTTTCGACAGAATAAAAATGTGTCAGTGGCAGTTATCTGTTGGATGTGGGTTTAATATCCAATGCTAATCCATCTGTGATTTGATATCTTGTGAATCTGTAACATACAATGGTGTGATTTTTCGCATTGTTTTTGGCACATTTTACTAAAGCAGCTTTATAATTCAGTTCCAGGAACCATCTCTTCATCCTGAAAGCGGCACATCTCTCCTTGCCTGCAGACCAGGCTTCCAGGCAGAGATGACAGCCACAGCTGCCCAAAAGTGCCTGAAGAATGATAAGGTGGATGAAGCACAAGCTCTGGCCAGGAGCTGTGCCGGAAGACCAGATTTCAAGCCTTGTGACGGACTATCCATCTGTGCCACCCACAGTCACGGCAAGTGCTTCAGACTCCACTGGTGCTGTCACTTGGGCTGGTGCCACTGTAAGTTAATATCACTGTATTCCATTATTTCTACTATTACTTCAAAGCTATGGTATTTAAAATAGACTCTATAAGATATGGGATGTGGCATATTGAAATTCAGTTTTGTGAGCTAACATAAACCTTGGTTGCTCTAGTATCTACTGTTAACAATGAGATTTCGTAAAGATGCATGAATAAGTGTTTTTATTGAAAATTATTTAGTGCAAATCTGATTCATGTAAGTGATGTGTTTTTTAAGGCAATTTACCTGACTTTTGGAAGAAATGTATCCTTGTACTATGCACATTTCAGCATCCCTTATGGCCAAAATCCTCGGATCATATACACCCCGTAGCCATGGATGCACATCCATCTTGTGTGGCCCTACCACTGATCCTCCTTGCCAATGCCATTGTCAGCCATACATGCGTGAAGCTTTGCTTGCAAGTATTGATAGGTCTCGACATACCAGGCGGCCTGTAGTTCTCGCAGGGAGTATGCTGAATGGAGTGACAACATTGCTTCTGCATGAAAACACTGTAAGTGAGCTTTGTCGCCCTATGCCAGGAACTGCCTATGGATTACTGGAGCGTGACCTAACCTATACTGTTTATTTAATTATTGACTTTGGGTTTAAATACGCTTTTTCATGGTCAGTGTATAGCTATATACACTCCATATGTTGAAGTAAAAATAACCCCTTTTTACATTTAGGACACACCTGCCAAACTGTAACTTTCTACAACTACTATACTGTAACTTTCTACAACTACTATAGAGTGAGTTCCCCCCCCATTACATAAGCCAGCCCCCTCCAATCCAAACTCTTTCATGTGGATGATTTTTTTTCCCCAGAAGTGTTGGGTGAAGCTTATTTTAAGTTGGTTTTCCATGCCTACAACGGAGCCTAACTATACCCAGGAGTACACTTGCTATCGGGCTATATCTATCTCAGAGCCAATGCTCTGTAGTGCTGCACATAATTTAAACCCTTCCTCTTATTTCTCCTCAGACAAAAGTTAAGATTTGACTCCATCACAGATAGATCTTCCATGAAGCTGAAAAATATCACCCCTGTGGAGAAGCTTGTACCTATCCCATAGGAAAGCCCTATTTAGCTTGATTCTCACCCAGTCATTGCAGGCAATAATCAGATCAGATTGAAAATGGGTCTTGTAAGACCATCCTTACATGTAATAGTCGTGTATACAACAAAACTACTCAGTAGTAACTAATCAGTAGACATATACTGCACCTAACTTTAATAAGAGTATGAAACAAGTTGGTTCTTCCATCCATAATTGTAACCTGAAGATTAGTTTTCACTATTATGGCATTTAGGTTCCAGCCATGATTCTGCTGTTGCTGAGTTTCTGTTACTATAGGGGTTAATGACTTCTTGTTTCACACATGTCTGAGCTGTAGAGAATCCGAGTGAACTAAACCAGGCACCCCACAGCTCACGCTTAGTTGCTAACATGTGTGCAAGATTAAAAAGGCAATACAAGATATTTTTCTGCCTTGGCAGATACTGTAAACTGAAAAATAGTTTGATTATTAGCAAAAATAAAAAAAATTCTCACTGTGTGTAGGCTATCTCGTCTAATTGTTAGAGTTTACCCACGCTCGAAGAAATGCATAGTAGTCCTGGTGACAAAGAAAAATCATTAGATACCATGGCTTTTTCTTAAACTAAAAACCACTATGACATTTTTGCTGCTTGTAATAATTCATCTCTATTGTGATTGCAGATGTATTAGGAAACACTGCATCTAACTGGTGTAAAATGCTCCCAATTATTAATTTGTAATGAAACTGTAATAGTGATCTCTCAAAGTCTCTTCCATTGTGGCTTCAGTCCATGACTGTCTCCTGAAGCATGTCTACAGTCTCCAACAACTCCTATGACATCAAGGGCTACACTTGAGACCCCCCCCCCCCCCCATAACAAGTCATTTCACCACCAGTGTAGTGATGGCGTGGAGTCAGTGTTTGGGTATTCTATCAGCTGCGTGCACCTGCTGTCAAAATACAATAGCTCAGCAGGGGAGATTCCCCCATCCAAGCTGCTTAGCGTGGATGGGGGAATGGAGCATTTTTTCTTTTCCATCAGTCCACTCGACCCAGTCCAAGCATGGTTGTCTGCAGAACAATCTTTTGTACAAACGACCATTTGGTGGTTGGACCGTAGATGCAGATTACCATATGTAGATTACCATATGTAAACTGTTGATATCCACTCCCTGTTAATGAGAACACATTTTGATGTTCATGTTAAGAAAAAGTGAGTTATTTAATGAAAATGTTTGCTACTTGGGAAACTGAAATTGTGTTAATAGTGGTAATAGTTTGTTATCTTGGCATAAAGTGTATGCGAAACCCTGAGAATGACTAAGAGTTGTCAATATGCCACTTGACTCCAATATTTAATTGCAATGATCAAGCAAAGTTTGGGTCATGTGGGACTTCCTTAAAGGTTGATAACAGGTGCTCCCAACTGTTGGTAGTGCTCATTACCACATCTATACCTGGAGGCTGATTGTGTGTATGTTAGCTTCAGTTTTCCAAGAGTATTCAAATTGTACAAGAATTTGCTTTTCACATGATTGTATAATTGAAGTAAATATTCACATAATTTTATAGTGTGAAGATTCTCCACCAGTAATTTAGCCTCAGTATTTCACCATGCAAACACCCAAAGGCAAGTCAGAAAGAGGACTGTGGCATAGTGCAGCTCTGTAGAATAGGGAGACATCTAAATGACTTTAAGGGTCCATTCACACCAGCAGCCGTGCCACGCCGTGTACACGGCACAGTGATGTTGCGTTGATAGCGATGCATCATTCTGTTTCCTTATTTTTGTTAGAACTTTATTTAAATGTCACAAGTGACATTACATTAAGTGCTATGGGCACAGTATGGTACAATGCGATAGTAGTGCACGCTGTACTTTTTTTCAGTGCACACCACCGCAACGCTGTAGTGTGAACTGAACCCACCCGAAACAAGGCAAATTGCTTTGTCTTGCTTTGAGGCTGCGCTGAAAAAAACACCCAGAGCAGCCCTAACACATTGGTAACACCTCTGGCCAACAGTGCAGTTTACATAAGCAGAGTGAATTTTGTTACTCATACAATACGTAGGTTAACATCTCAGCAGTGGTAAACATTTACAAGCATTGGAAGACTTGACACTGTTCACAGAATAATTCTACATTTCCCTCTTCTCTATAGGAAAAGGATCAGTCCCTTCCCCAGGCATTTTCCTTTATTTTCACATGAGCTAATCAAAGGCCTGATATAACATATTTATGCATTAGAATAAGAGATCTTGGAAACCATTCCATTCCTTACTGGCCTACATTTTCTAGCGGTGGCAGATTGGCAGTTGACATAGAGGAAACACAGTAAGGGGTCTATTTATAAACAATTCCTAGAGCCATTCGCCCAGTGAATCTCTACAAATGTTAATTGTGTGCGAATGCATGCACAAAACACACGTTCTTAGTGTATTTATTATTTTTTATATTATGTCAGATCCAATCAGATGCAGTCGGTGTTCGGGTATTCAGACAGCCGCAAGTCAGTTGAAGGAAACCTGTAGGCCGCTATTGCTTTCAACTGAAAATTCTGTTTCTCTGACTGTGTCTCTGACTCCCAAAAGTTTTGTAATACTGATTAAGAACAAGCATTCAGCAAGTGAATTCAGAACTCCTGATCTGTATTCTTGTTGAGGGTCAGTGACATAAGAAGCATTAAAGCCTTTGGATCAACATGCCAATCAGACAATTCACATTTTCGAAAGGGTCACGATTGGCAGCCTTCACAATACGCACATTGACAATACGCACATTAACACCCAAATGAACTGCTCAACATGCAGATGGCCCGCCTTAACAAAATGCATTGCAACATATGAAATAACGCATGTTAATATGTGCGAATTAACACAATGCACTGAACATATGTAAAGACTAAGTCTTCATTCACACCATGTGCACTTAGATGTTTTATATGCACTTAAAAAACTTTTGTAAATGCATATATATATATATATATGTGTATATGCATCTAATGAGTTCCAAACCTTGCGTCTAGATGCTTTTATCTGTGGTCAATTTATCTGTGTTTTCAAAAAATAGAAGTCAGGGGCATCTAGGAACTGATTTGAACTTCTAACACAACAAAACACATGTAAACATGCATCATTTAAAGCATCTGGAAGCATAAACATAGCATCTAACCTGACAGATTTGCCTCTGCCGATAGCGGACAAAAAAGCAAGTGGAAAGTGTGAATGAAGCCCAAGAGTCTAAATAAGGCTTTGCTATACCAAAATGAGTGCAGTGGAGGCCCTTAGATATTTTGTAGTGATCAGGCATCCCACGCTACATATGGCTGCTTAGTGCTGACTGACAGGCTTGCCATATGTGTCTAGTTCTCGGAACAGCTAGAGAACTCCGGGAACGTTCCCAGGATCGATGCAGCAGATTTTGGCAGAACTGTTCTTTAGGAAGGCGAAGGGGTTAAATTAGGACAGTGTGCACAGCCAGAATTACAGAGCTGAAGGCGTAAATGTGGATAGTAGTTTTCCGTTAACTAAAGGGCTTGGAAAACTGGCATATAAACAAAAGCAGAGCATGCAAGTCTTACATTTACAAATAACACAGTTCTATTTTTTTTTTGTTTTAACAGAATTGGAAGTATTTCATGAATTTTTCTTATTTGTTCAGTAACTATTTAGTATTTACAAACTGTTATTCTTGTTGTGAACCCCTTTAAGTGGAGGTTGGATAATGCTAACCCCAGACATTACATACCATTTGTAGCTGCAGTGATGACAGAAAATACCTGCATAACCTGATGGGTTACACATACACTGAGTGGCCAGATTATTATGACCACCTGACGTTTTTAGGCGAATTAGTTATAATTAGCTATAATTTCGCGCTGAAGTTGCTAGAGGGCCAGACCATTATAAATAGGGAAGCAGGTTGTTTACCACGACAGTAGAAGTGATTTTTTTCTGAAGATATGGGTAAACAATGCGATTTAACAGCCTTTGAACATGGGATGTTGGCGCTCGGAGCCATGGAGCGAGTATCAGCAAAACAGCAGAATTCATTAATTGTTCAAGAGCAGCTGTTGTTAAAGTGTTTAAAGACTGGACTGTCAGCCGAAAATCTGGGTCTGAACGTGCAAATTGTGGCCGTCAGCGACTAGTCAATGTTAGGGCAGAACGGAGAGTGGCAAGACTGGTACAAGACAACAGAAGGGCAACAGTGCAGTGTCAGATTCCTCACATCACCTTTCAACATCTCGTGGAGTCACGAGGCGGCCCAACGAAGTCATCTCGTGGAGTCATCTCGTGGTCCAACGAAGTACTGATGGGGTGGTCATAATAATCTGGCCACTCAGTTTATATGGGCAATCAATTGTATCTAATAACATCATATTCCATAAAAAGATCATAAACCTAAAACTGAAGTTGTTGTTGACAACAGCCAATAATGTTTCCTCTTTCATCCTATGGAAAGGTTAAAAAGAACTCTGGTTGCTGTGGGCGACAACTCCAACCTTGTGCTCATTTTCACGTCTCTAGTTTTCATGAAGCTGCACCATAGTAGTTTTGTAGCAAACGTGTTGCATATCTATGTGCCTTTTGGGGACAGGAGAGGTCTCGATTAACCACTTTCTATATTTTTACTGGCATTGTGTAGACCTCCTAATATAACCCCTTCAGTATTCGCTGGGTGGGCTACTACTACAAATTCTTCTAAACCAGACACCTGGAATTTATGTATACCCATTATTAGTCAGCGTGAGATGTTTTGTATCTGTGCTTACTCCTATCATAGACAATTGTGACATGGTAAGAACAAGGAGTAGCCACACACTACACCTCATTTTTTAAAGCCGAACTCCGGGCACAAACATTTTCATCTTAATATATTCCTCACTGGCCACAAAACCTATAAATCCACTTTGTGTGCACCAAAAGCCTTTGGTGTACACAACTACAAAAGGGGG
Organism: Nanorana parkeri; assembly: GCF_000935625.1. NCBI lineage: Eukaryota > Metazoa > Chordata > Amphibia > Anura > Dicroglossidae > Nanorana > Nanorana parkeri. The sequence continues at coordinate 588,751 of NW_017307169.1, read as the reverse complement.
TGGATACAAGACCACTGTTCTTGCATTAGTAGAGAACTGGAAAAAATACACAAAGCACACCAAGTGAAACATGCCATTCGCCCTTTGAATCTCTGTGAACATTCATGTTCTCTGTGCAAATAGAGGAAAAAATGAACATTCTTAGTATATTTTCTTTTCAGGTCAAATGTAATGTAATACCACATTATGACCACTAATGGAGCATAGGAAATGAATACTTATTTTCTTTGCTCCCCAGCTCCATCTAGTGGCCATAATGCTGTATTACATAACATTACATTCAACCTGAAAAATAATATACTGTATATAAGCATGTTTGGTTTACCTGTATTCCCACAGAACAAACATTCACAAAGATTGACAGGGCAAATGGCTCTGCCAATTTGTTTATAAATAGACTCCTTAGTGTTGAAGAAGACATCCACTGCATCATTTCTGAGCTCCTGTCTGCGCTGGCAGTTATAATGCAAGTTATTCAGAGTGCTGAATAAACACAGAAAATGCCCACAAGGTGTTTCCTTGGTGTTGTATGTGATATTCACAGCTCCTTGCTTTGCCTGACCCAAGCTTTGCTTGGCTGTCAACCCCCCCCCAAAAAAATATTAAAATGATTGTTTAAGTGTTATAGGGTTTGGTAAGCTTTAATTTGTGTGGGTTTTTTTTTTTCTTTTTTTGTAAGATGGTGATATTCCTATGTGTCTTTAAAATGTTTGTGGATAAAAATTCAAGCAGTGATGGAAAAATTAGGAGGTCCTAATAAGTGCTATACTGTATATAGTGTATAGATATCAGCACCTCTTTCCAGGTTCTGGAGAGTAAGTATGCAAACCTAGAAGGCCTCAATTCTTCTGCTAAATGTGAAACTGGCTCCTGTCAACGGAAATACTTTAATGTTGGCTTATTTCCCCAATCTTCCATCTTCTCGTAGAGCTAATGTCATAGATGGGAGGATGCCAGGAAATTCCAGCACTGACATAAAATCTTTAGCTGAGACAAATGGTTTATATTAGACTGTCCCAAAATCCAATCATTTGCGGCTTTTAAATGCAGCTTGTTATAATATCTTGTTTGTCTAATGAACCTACTGGAACAAAAGCTCAATATATGTTATTTAACTATTTGCAAGCTCATTGGTAGGAGATAGGACAGTGAATGACTATTGCAACTATTATAACATTTATACATACTGTTAACTATCCCATGCAAATAATAAAATTACTTAGTGAAAATCTAATCCAATCTGAGCAGGAAATAAAATCTGCTACAGTCAGAATGTCAGTTTTTAAAAGTCATCTCCACCCAGAACAGATCGAAACAGATATTTTAGTCTTATGTGTACTAAGGTGGGTTAAATTACCCTTTAGTTTCCCATAGCTATGAGAGACTCCAGTGGTGGCATTCTCCATTAACAGCACATAGAGCCACACTAGGGGCACAGGGGTACCATTGGAGCATTCAGAACATTAATTTCAAAGCTTCAAATATAGTGTATTATGTCACTTATGTCATTTTTGAGAGAGGCCTGGAAACTAACTCCCTCACTTCCCACTGAAAAGTTTCCCATAGCTATGAGAAACTCCAGTGGTGGCATTCTCCATTAACAGTCTGTACTCCTCTCCCCCACAAGGCCTTACAAGGTTTTACTCTTCTGTAATATGGAGATGTCATTTCCATATGTCTGTGAAGGTTCTCATTTATCCAGGTCATGGTATATCTGTAAAAAAATAAGTCAAGGCAATTGGACTTGCTGTGTTTTTCTTGAAGATGTTTCACTGGACATCCGACCAGCTTTCTCAATTCAGGAAACGCTGGTCGGAGAACAACAGTGGTACTCTTGGAGATATGGAGGAGCACAGGGGTTACACCTGGAGATATAAAGGAGCACAGGGGTTACACTTGGAGATATAGAGGAGCACAGGGGTTACACTTGGAAAATTGGAGGAGCACAAGGTTACATTTGGAGATGTAGAGGAGCACAGGGGTACACTTGAAGATACAGAGAAGGACAAGGGTACACTTGGAGATCTGGAGGCACACAGAAGTTAATTTGGAGATATGGGGGCACATAGAGCCACACTAGGGGCACAGGGGTACCCTTGGAGCATTCAGAACATTAATTTCAAAGCTTCAAATATAGTGTATTATGTCATTTTTGAGAGAGGCTTGGAAACTAACTCCCTCACTTCCCACTGACTTACATTATATACTAGGTTTCATTTTACATCTGTTCCTATTTGCAACCATTGCTTCTGGAACCTAACCCTGGCGTAAATTGAGGGCTACCTTTATAATGTTGATAACTGAAATGTTCTCTGTAAACTACCATTATATTATCACCCACCACCAATTATGCTTTCACTGTATTATGCAGCTTCTTCTTTTTATATAGATTCTGTACAAGTTGCACCTTGTACAGAAGGCAAGGTAATTCTATATACATACAAGAACAGCTTGACTTTTCTAACTGATTAACTCATTCTCATGTAAATGTATTTGTCTTTTGGAAAATATTCCAGTTCTGTGAAAAGGCTGCAAATGTAAAGAGGTCTCGATTTCCTATCAGTTTGAACAGTATGGTTTATTAAATGATTGCGAAGGAAAATAAAATACACCAAGGCTTTTAAAGCATTTTATGGGACTTGGCAAAATACAAGGAAGGTTCTCTTTTAGTGTGCGTGCTGAAAAAGCTCATGAATTAAATACCAGGGTTATAAAATGTTTATGTCAGGGTATTTCATAACATCCTGTCAAGTGATTGCAGCTTTATTTCCTTGTGGCCTATAGTAAAAGGAAAAGCCTTGAAAAAAAATTCACATGGTAAAGGGGAGGACAAGGAGAAACGCGAAAGAATAAGCCAATTCTTTACAGGGAAATATGAAAAACGCAGTGCTTTGTATCCATACAATGGACTATGAAATGTTGCTCGTAGCAGACATATTTATGTTTTCTTTTTGCTCCGGTTATATTAGGTTTGTACAACTTGTGAAAAGGGGCCCCACAATTGAAATTCAAGGACCTCAGCCTATGAAATATTACAAATTTATTGTTGGGTTTTCTTTCTTTATTTCACACTAAAAGTCATTATTTCACTTAGAAATGGCAAAGCAGGTGGACTCCCAAAAATTTCACTTACACACACTTAGAACTGCAACACAATAAGGATTAGGGTCTTCGATTATTGCTCAGTTTACATATTACAGTCTCAACGTACACATTCCTTTTAGATCTATTAACAACTATGTAGTGGAAGAGCCTGCGTGACTAGATACAAATTGATTGAATAGTTGATGTAGGCCCAAGATTTGATGCATGGGTGGCTCTGCCTGCACCACCCAGCAGTGTCGTGCGGTACCTTCCGTGCTGGGTGATGCATTCCCCCTGCCAGCCGACACCCCGCCCCCAGCCGGGTCACCAAGCTAAGTGAGGAGGAGGATGGGAGGAGACAGGGAGGAGCCTCCTCTCACTCACTAGCTAGTCACTGGCGAGGCATCAAGATCGATGTCCTCAATGTTTTTTTTTTTTCATTTTTTTTGATTGGACAGCTTGGACCAATGGCACTTTGCCATTGGTGCAAACCATCCACAGAGCTCAAACCTCTAACACAGAGTAGAGGCTGTTACAGCTCTTGCCTCACCATGTTAGGTTACACAAGCAGTGGGGAAGCCCGTTGCTGTGTAACTTAGCTGTCAAAAGCTGGATGCATCACCGCCTGTAATTAACAGGCAGCGCTCCATCCATGACAGGTTACACAGCGGGGAAGGGGGGGATTTCCTTACTGTGTAACCTTATAGAAGCCGCTCTGAATGGGGAAAAAGCTGTCAGCTTCAGACTTGAAGCTGACAGCTTTTGACTCCATAATATAGGTGAGTCTCTGCCTCACCCGACCGCACGTCCCTGCCACCCAGCTCGGCAAAAGTCAATTTTTCAGTTGACTTTTGTTGAAGGAGCCGTGGAAGAGGTAGAAAATTGTCAGCTGAAGAGTGACTGCAGACAATTAGTTGCAAGGAAGTCAGCAGTGGAAATTACCGCAGGGCTGAACAAGAAAAATCTTAAGGTGTATGGCCAGGTTAAATCCAAAGGAGATTGTACAGTGGGACTGTAATGTGTGTTGTGAGAAAAGGAATATAAGTAATGGTCATAACGCATTATAAATGCATCGCAATGCACCCCAGGGCCCATACTGGCATATTAGCAAGCACTACAGGGCACACATAGGTGTGAATGTGACCTAAATATGGGTTCGACCCCTCTTTCTTACAACCAGATTAGGTGCAAGGTATAGAAAAAAATACAAGAAAAAAAAGTATGCAAGAATTTTTTTTTTTTTGGAGTGGTGGACCCCCCTCCTTTCTCCTACAAGTGCCCAGTGGAAGATATACCCTTGCTTTGTTTGATCCATCTGCATCTTTTTTACGACATGTGTTTTACATACTAATAGGGCTTTTACTTTCTCTGTTTGTGGCGTTCTAAATAAAGGATTTTGTAGCGCTCTTAAAAGGTCAGCAACAATTACGGTCTGAAACATTCAAGCAGTTTTCTAATTATGAGGCACTAGATCTTGGTAAAAAAAGATGTATTACCCATTTACTCGTTTAAAATGCTATAGCCTTTTTTATTATAGGTATTTATAGACAAGCATAAGATAATGGCATACACTGGAATGCCTTTTGGATGGCATTTACACTGCCTTCCTTCTCCTTGTAATTTAGGGCTCACTTTATCAATGAACCGTGTTTTCAGTCAGTTGCCATAGTTTTCTTTTAGAAATATTTTCACACGCAATGTCATATTTTATTTTTCCAAATGCCTTAGAAATTACAATGGTTATGAAGATGTTATTTTTTTTTATATAGTTAATATGTTTTTAAACTTTTGTTTTTTGTTCCCTTTTTACTATATACAGTATATACTGTATATGTGTATAGTCTTTTTTTTGTTTGTGTGTTTAAATTTCAGCTTCAGCTACTGAACTCAATAAAAAACATATTACTATACAATATTTAATGTTTACCTGATTGAAAGAGAGGTATAAATCCTCTACTCTTATGCTGGGCACACACCTTACAACCATCGCAAGACCGATGGTTGTACAGTAATTAAAAAAAACGTACGATCTGCCTATCTTGGACAGGCAGATCGTACTTGCGATGGTCGCAAGCCGCGCCCCCCTGGGGGGCGGGCTTCCGATGACCGCAATGCCGAATAGGCAGTGTGCGCTTGTGCACACCGGCCCGTCCGGCTTTTATCTTACGAACATGTTACACACCAGCCGAACATCGTACGATGCTCGGCGGGTTTTCGAACATGTTATCGTACGATTATCGTAAGGTGTGTGGGCACCCTTAGCTCCACATTTTAACTAGTAGCCAGAGCTATTTATTAGTCTCAGCTGTCCACAGGCCTCTATACATGCAAGCTAAGTTATGCTCATGACTCTCTCCCTCGCTTTTTCTGCTGTGAGATTCTACTGCTCAGTGAAAAGATTGACTGTTAGGCATCACTTGTACCTTTTTTTAAGTGCTGTTGTTTGTTTGTTTTTAGGAAATCCATTAGGAGCACCCTGCAAATCAGGAATTAAACTCGTTTGTTTTGTTTCCTTCATGCAATAGACTTGCTGTACAAAGCCTTTCTGTATTAAAAATATGTTTGTTTGCTGCCTTGTTGAATATGAAGACAAACCTACTTAAACTGTTCCTGGGTGCCCCTGTCCCTGCATTGTTTACTGCTGCTGGCACCAGTTAAGCCTGTCCTTGTTTCAGTACATACTTTTTTTTTACATATGCTTTCAAGTTTTATTTACAGCATATGAAGAAAACATGTTCATTAAATCTCTGCAACCCATGTACATTTTTCCATGTTTTATCCCTTTGAGCACACTGCAAGTACAGAAAAATAAGTGTTGATGTAACAGAAATATAGTGTGCTACCTTTTGTACATTTTTTGTACCAGGGATGCACCAATACCGTTTTTTCGGTATCAAGTAAGAGTACCAATAGTTATCTTTCAGTACTCGCCGACACCGAGTACCGATACTGGTACTTCCGCTAGCCTGGAGCCAGCTTCCTGACCAATCAGGATGCTGGGTGGCGTGTCATTACCCGCCACCCGGCTGCTTAATTGCCCAGGAAGGTGGCTCCATGCTGTTTGGCCGGCTTCATGCTGATAGCCGGGAAGCTGGCTTCCCAACCAATTAGCATGGAGTCATCTTCCTGGCCAATCAGGAAACTGGGAGGCAGGGCTTTTTAGTTGGCTGGGAAGCCGGCTCCATGCTGTTTGGCCGGCTCCATGCTGATTGGCTGGGAAGCCGGTTCCCGGCCAAACAGCATGGAGCCGGCTTCCTGAACAATCAGTAAGCCGGGTGGCGAGTCATTACATGGCTCATGTTCCCTCGTGGCACTGCCGGTCAGAGAAAATCTCCCTCTGACTTGAAGATCCAGTTTTGAGGGTAAGTATCAAAGCATTTGGGCCAGTACACTCCCACATACTCGGTATCGGCACTGATAGTAGTATTGGTATTGTCGCATCCCTACTTTGTACTTATTGAACATATAACAAAACACTTTCAGTGATATATTTAAGGAGGAAATAATTTTATTGTTAGGGTTTACACGCACTTTAATGCAACTTAAATGTCTAAAGCTTTTGATAATCCCACATAAAAATGTAAATCTTATGAGAGCTTTTTGTGTGCAGTGGTAAAATGCTGCAGGTAATATTTAGAACCATAGCTGTATGAGACTTTGTCTGGTCAAGGACAGACAGGGTTATCAAGAATACTGTAAAGAGCCTTCAAAGATCCTTATTCATACATAAGCAAGTAATTCATATGTCTGCTGTACAGGCATATCAGATATCCAGAACAGTGATCAAAGATTTATGCATTAGCATGCCTCTACCAGGACTTCTATTCTCCGTTCCTGTGTTCTTTTTTTAGATAGGAATATTTTTTGTATATCCTATCTACTTCCTGAAGGGCTGTAAGGTGAGAGATTATTTCCCATTTTTTGGAAAGCCAGCCATGTACAGGGGATGTGGTAGAATGATGGAGCGCTTAAAGAAAAACTCTGGGCAAAATGTTTCTTTACTGGGGATTGTGTTCATCTAGTGTGTAAAATAAAAAAAGTTATACTCCTTTGAACCTCAGAGCCGAATGGCTCATAAACCGGTCTTCCAGCGCCTCTCTCTCTCTCCGCTCCAGCAGTCTAAGGATCCTTGAGTCATCAAGTCTGTGTATAGGCTGTGGGGGTCACTGAGGGACAGTTCATCGCTGCAACAGAGCTGGAGGGAGCAGTAGAGGAGCCAGTCAGTTCCGAGATTTGGGTATAAATTCTATTTTACACCCTAGAAGAAAGCAAGCACTTAACCCTGGAGGTGCAGGGTTAACTCCACTGCAAAGATTAAGAATCAATTTTCCTGGAGCTCTTCTTTAAGCATTCACAATTTAGGACATATCGTAGGAAGTTCCTATAGGCTATAAACTGCTGTATACACAGCAGTCACAAGAGACCATGTCATCCTTAGATCCTGTCTGATTTTCCCAAATAGTTCTTCATGTCTGCAAGGATCAGTGTATTTCCCATAGACTTCCAGGCTGACAAGATGCAGAGATCATCAACTCTCTCAGAAACATGCACGTTACAATCTCGAAAAGCAATTGCATGCATTGGAATACAATATTACTTCCTATATGGGTAGGGTTTTAAAGTTGGACATACATGACATCCTGACATTACATTAGAAATTTAATGAGAAATGTTCCATATAATTCATCTACAATAGTTTTTTTTAATATTGGACAAGATCTTATAGCTTAGCCAGCCACTGGCATGACTAATTATATCACTTATCATATTCCCTATCATATGATTTTGTATGAGCAGATGATTAAATGGTCATCTGCATGAAGTTTAGCAGCGAAGTCTAGCACTGCACACAAGAGTTTGGCTTTTTTCTGGCACAATGTTGCCCAACCTCAGAGTCCCACTGAAAGAAAACGGATTTTTAATGTTGGGCTGAGTCATGCCAGAAAAGTCAAGCAGCACTGAGTGGAGTGGTAAACAATTGCATTTATTTTTATCTTAGCTTCTCAGTGTTAGTACAAAGCACTTCCAGTTCGGCAGTCACTTGGCAAACTTCAAAAGACGTTTAACCCTTTCTTGACCAGCGGTCATTGATGCCTAGATGGCCAGGCTATATTTAGCAGTGTCGTTATGTATAGGTTACCTTGACAATATGACAATAACTTCCTGGCTAATCTAAATGCCTTAATATTTGTTATATATGTTTAAGGTTTATAAGGATTTTATTTGGTATGTTTTTAATAAAAACTCTGTTCTTGTTTTTTTGTTAGATTATACACTGGCAAAATGGTAAACCTTTTACTGGACAATTACAGTATAAAACAGATGGCACAGCAGCCTAAAGGTGACAAATGTTCATATGTAGGCTGAAAGCTTTTATATTTTTAATGAAGCCTCCAGCCAGCGAGTGATCACTATGTCAGAGATATCACAGTGATCATATCACAGTGATCACATGATAGGGAACCACTCTGGTTCACAATTGTCAGTGGGGACCCCAGGTGTCAGGGAGTTTGGAGCATGGTTTGAGAGCCAGCATCTGCGTAAAGTGTCTGTTGCTGGCGCTCAAAGGAGAACATTAAAAAGCTTCTCCTTTGAGAAGGGTGATGTTTCTTACATTGGCTCAACCCAATAGACTTCCCAGCTCTCTAAATACTTGTCACATGTCAGCAACCCTATCAAAGGGTGTATGAAGCACACCCAGATAGCTGAAGGACCCACAAAGGGCTTCACGAAGGCTGCTTGATTATTTTTAAAGCTTTGTAAAAACTTGGGGATCTATTTATAAACCATTCATAGGGCCCTTTACACCGCGGTCATATCTGCGGATGTCCATTTTGTGCAAGTAATGGCAAAAATTAACATTCATAATATATTTTCCTTTTCAGGTTGAATGTATTGTGATGTAAGACTGCATTATGGCCAATAGATGGGGCTGAGGAGCATATGAAATAAATGCATAATGCAGTATTGCATCACAATACATTCGACCTGTAAAGAAAATATATGAAGAATGTTCACCTTTGCCATTATTCACACACAAAGAATGTTCACAGATATTTGCAGGGTGAAGGGCCCTGTATATTGTTTGTAAATAGACCCTTGCTAAGCATACAGCGTTTAAGATAAATGATCACAAGCTAAGATGTAAAACTTTGCAAAAGAAAAAGGATTAACTCGTTAAAAGATAACGGTTTAGTAGTGTTCAATTTAGGGATCCGGACAAGCCAGTTGATTGTATGAAAAATAATTTTATTGAAAAAGACATATAAGACATCACACTTAGCTTACTTGCTACCATTAAAACTTAGTAAAATACAGACAATCATAAATTGCATGTGGATCGATCCTCATATGCACTTGATATTGATTTCACCGTAAGGGGTAATGACTGTCTGTATTCATGATTGTCTGTATTTTCAATAAAATTATTTTTCATACAATCAACTGGCTTGTCCGGATCCCTAAATTGACCACTACTAACCCGTTATCTTTTAACGAGTTAATCCTTTTTCTTTTGCATCAATTAACCTGGTCACGGATCGGAATACACAAGCAGTTATGCAAACTCCAATAGGGTGATTACAATTAGTCGGATCTCCAGGTAGGAACACAAATCCTTTTCTAAACAAGATGTAAAACTTTGCCCTAGCACGGCATAGCTACTCACTTCAAACAGTTGATCAATGTCAGTGTAAGGCGCAGGACCTTGCTGGCCAGGATCAAGGGATAGGCTTAGGCTTCCCAGTTTCTATGTGAACATGGAAAATCTTTTGAAATGCAGTAACACCAGAGTCTTATTTTATTTTGAAGGTGACAAAGTAACAATACCTAATAATTATAATTGTGAGCCGTTTGCACTGTATGAATTCATTTTAACTAATTAGCATGTTCTGACTTTCCCAGTCTACTTGCTGGTTAGATTTGTGGAGCTGCTGTTTAGAGCATTATTTGGAAATCGTGCAAATATCAGTAATTATTGTAATTCTAACCACAAAGGCACATCGACAATGTATTGGGTGCTGAATGCAGTGCTGGTTGTAAAATAGTGTATTCAAAGCCTCAAAACTATAGATGATCCAAATAAATAACATTGATGTTCTGCAGCTGCCTTTTTAAGTGTAATTTTAACTACTCATTCGTGTGCCAGTCCTGCTGGCAAAATAAAGTAAAACACAATCGTTAATATAAGCATTTAGCAGAGCACTGGTAATCAAATCCACTTTCTAACACGGTGCATGGATTCCTAACTGCATGAACGTGGTATTTCCATAACAACCATAAACTTGGATAAAGGAGTGCCAGCAATATATTGTATAAACTGATCTGTACATAAAAAGCTTGAAGCATTTTATATGATTTGGTTATTTAGCCAATAAAGCATTAAAGGAGAACTATTGGGAGAGTATAACGTACTCTTCCCAATAGTTTGATCCGTTGTGTGACACAGCAGCTTGAGAACTGAGAGATCACAAACTGCTGATCACTCAGCGTGCGGTCTTCTACCTGCAGAGTGTGGTGAATATCAGTCACCGCTCCATGCAGAGATTCCCCCCTCGCCTCTCTGTTCCTTCAGCGCTCATTGAGGGGACAGGCAGGGGAGGGGGTGGGCACAGCTGGCTCTGGCTCTAGAGAGGCTGAGCCAGCTGTCAATCAATCAATCAGTGGGGTGGATCCAGACAATATTTTCGGGATCTTTCCCACCTGCAGCACAGCTTTGTGTTTCTCAGCAGCGTAAAAGGAGTACATTACTAAATGTGACCCAAAAGAGATCTAAAGCCAAAAAAAAAAAGGTTTGGCTATAGTTCTCTTTAAAGTGAAAGCAAAATAAAATACAATAAATGACCACATCATTGCAATACATGCACATTTCCCATGTTGTATCCCTTTAAAGACCCTGCAAGTGCAGAAAAGTACCTGTTTATCTGCCAGAAATGTACCCGACCCTCATGTCCTATTGTGAGCTGACAACCTACAGCATTTTTCTGCATGAGTGTTGTCAGCCCTGCCCAGCCGTATCGAATCCCTGCAGAATGTGCTATAATTTTGCAAAACTGATTTAATTATATGCCATGACCTTTCTAATTTTGATTTGGTGGAGTCTATAGTATAGCTAAATATCATAAATATTCATATAATAAATCTTGAGGATACCATACTGCTTGGTGACTATATATAGTATGAAAATGCTAAAATTACATACAGTGGATAGAAAAGTGGAGCTCTCCCTCCCCACTGTCACAAATCAACAGCACTAATTTACATGTATTCCGGGAAACCAGAAGACTTGAGTGCGGTATACACGCTTCTATTTTTTTTTTTGTTCAACCTGCGGGCTGAACGAAAAAAATAGAACAGATTCCTTTATCAACGCTTATGAGCGTTGACAGACGATTCCCCTGCTGTTTGCATTGTCTGATTGGCAGCTAGCTCTGTTCGGCTGAGAATTTTGTAGCTGGCTCCTTCCATCAGTTGATCGAGGGATGCCGACCGGGAGGGTGCCGGCAGCAGCACACTCAGTACGAATTTCGTCCAGTTCCTGATGAACCGGCCAATTTAACGTTTTTAGTAATGCCTTTCTTTCTTATTTTTCCACACTCCCACTGGTCCTTCCTGCCAATGCTCCTCATCCTGGGCTACCATTAAAAAAAAAAACATCATCGGTGGCCAACTTCTTCTTCCTTGTTCTCTGTGCTGGCCCACCAATGATGCATGCATCAGATGTTGCACATGCTCTCTATGAGCTTTACCACAGTTTGTTATTGTCAATGTGTGTGAGGAAAAAAAGCCTTTTCTCCTAGGAGCTCACAACAGTTTCACAAAATCCTGTAGTTTGCAGACAAGACCTCCTTGGAAGTCACTGGTCATGTAGCTTTCCCAAGAGGCAGTTGTGAGTCACTGGCTACATAACAGTGCCTCTGGACACCAAAAAGTGGAATTCAATTTATTGTAAGTACCAAAATCTTTTATTTGACAAATGTCTCTAAGATATTTTGGGATCAGCATGCAGAGCTGCATGCACCAGGACTTTTCTGTTTTGGATGGGAAAGGTCCGCTTTCGTGATTTTTCCAGTTGTATACTGTCAGTGCAAAATATCAGAGTCTTAAAGAGATCCTGTCGCCAGACCGTTAAGTTTAACAAAAGTCTTCCCAAGTCTTCCGATCTTCCCATATTTTGGTTATATGCATATTTACCTTCCTTGGATGTGATATCAGCAGCCCAAGTAGGTTCAGAGCTTTCATTTAAATGACACTATAATATTTTCCTTTGCTTCTTCCCTGGCGGCTACATAAAAGGTAATGCAGTGAGGGAAGGAGTGCAGGAGCTGGGCCAACACAGAGTAATTAAACACTCCCAGAAGAGAAGAGGGCTATGACGTGCAAGGAGAGAGGGGGTTGAAATAGAGGACTGACTGTTCCTGGAGTAGTCTAGAAAGTGCAAGGGCATATTGAAAATAATTATTTATGGAAAGGAAAGACACTGCAAGTAAGAATATAAGCATTTTAAATATTTTTTCTCTGCTTTTACCCATAATTTTGGTGACGGTCTCTTTAACCTTATGGCTGTAGTTTTGAACAAATACGGGTAGATTTGGGTCAGGAATTGGGTGGGTTAGAGCAGCCTTTCTCACCTGGGGTGCAATGAAACCTTTGCCTTCTGGCTTTGTCAGGGGCCCCCTCATATGTTTTGTGAAGTGGGGGACTCTGTTGTACAAGGTGGGGGGGCTCTGATGTGAAGGGAGAAACTCCACATAATTTTTTTATTTTTGTTTTTTTCCTGGGTTCCCCCATTAAAATCCATACCAGATCCCTGTTTAACCGCTTGCTGTCCGCCCATTGTCAAAACACGGGCAGACGGTGGATGCTTCCCGGCGGGTGGCCGTACATGTACGTGATTTCTTTTCTCTGCGTGCTCAAGCAGAATCCCGTCAGGAATGCAGCTGTTACATACAAGTGTTTGGCCAGCTCTATAGCCGGCCAATCGCTTGTATGACAACACACAGTGCATGTGTATTACATCACTTCTGCCTTTTAGCTATCATTTTTCTGGCTGCTATAGCCAGAGAAGAAGCTGGTAAAGCAGATGTCTGCTTCGACAGCTTCTTTGGTGGTCTCAAGGTGACAGGGGTCTTAGAGACCCCTGATGTCTCCATAAAGAGGTCCTGCCATTGTATATTTGTTATCACATAAGGGGGCTTTTTTTTAAAGGAAGGAAGGGAAAGAAATAATTCTAGGGCCATCAATCACTGTTTACACTAAACTGATGAGCAGTAAAAGCTTTTAACCCTTCCCATGCCACCGCCGTAAGGCATACGCCAGAACAAAACTGTTCCCAGCTGACCAGGTCAGTATGCGGCAGTATTACGGCGGTGGCATTTACAGTTCTGCTATAAGCTCATTGTCGCTTTAGCCACCATGAACTTGTAGCAGAACTGTTCCCTGGACAGTCCCCTTTAAATTAATAGCTGTCATCAGCGGCTCACAAGCTGTTGCTGATGGCTATTAAGGAAAATTCCGGGCCTCCACCCACACCGGCACAGCTGCCACCGGCCGCCGGCATCAGCAGCCTCTCATCCCTGCCTGGAGCCACTCCAGGCAGGGATCTGTGTCTCCATGGATCCCTGCTGCTCTCCCCCGCCTGTATGGGCTGAGGTGACGGGGATCCGAAAGGAAATGTCCGGTGGTGGGGGAGGAGGATCTAGCGGCGGCTGGCGGGGAGAAGGAGAGAAGCTGTGCTGCTTTCAGGATGGACAAGTGGTATGGAAAGCGGAGCCGCTGTCATTCTGTCACTCTAGTGTTTGTAAATAACTGGGGACAGTACTATGTGTCCCCAGTTATGAATAAACAGAATGAGAATTCATGATTTTCTCATTGGGGAGAAGCACTCACTACAGAGGCTCCTCTCCATTCAGAACCTGTTGATAGTAAATGTTTTACTATCGGCACTTTTACCTGTGGCAGTGCATGGCAAAGCTTTGTGACACATTGCCATGCGTTGTGATACCTTGTGTTGCAATTAAATGTACGCCTGTACCATTCTATCACAACGCAAACACCAACACAGCTCAAAAACGTTTTTTAACATAAGTCGCTTATACACAGTTTTGCGTTCCTTCATTTTTTTACCTTTTCACACATTTAGTCAGAAAATAAAACATTTAGATTTAGTCAGAAAATAAAACATTTTTGTGCACTGATATGCAGCGCAACAGTTGAAAATCAAGTCAATGGGAAAAATTGTGTGGCCAGCTGAGGTGCAAAATGTTCCGGAGGGCTTGGCAGTGAATTGGTTAAAGCATCGCCTATGGCCAATTTTGGGTATGGTAGTTTTTTTTTTATTTCGCGGGCACGCACAATTTTAAAGTTTGACATGTCTAGTGTCTATTTACCCAACGTGACCCCATCTTTTATATTTTACCAAAAATTGGGTACTAATAAATGTTTTATAACATAGCCTAGGGAAAACAGATTTATTTTCAAAATTTTCAGAACTTTTTACATTATGTAGTAAAAAATAAAACCCCAGTGGTGATTAAATACCACCAAAAGAAAGCTCTATCTGTCAAAGCCTAAACTGGGAGATATAATGCGAAGGTGTATTTATATTTGAACCACGTAACTAGGGATGTTTGTTATTCGAATAAAGTCCTTGCAAATTTCTCATTTTCTTTAAGCTTGTTTAGTCCATCTTAAGTTAAATGGGTTTCTAGACCTTGCAATAAATAAATGTAAAGCTTTAAGCATACCGAACGAGATGGAAAGAGAATACCAGAATATAGTGAAGAGCCCCTCTCCTCCAAAAGAGGAGTCGTAATTTTGCTAAGGAGTCGTAATTTTGCTAAGCCAGTTGCACAACAACAGAAGCCTTTGTAGCTACAGACAAGAGCAATAATTATGTAGAATGGTCCCTTCTGGACCAAGCACCATGCACACATGAAAAACAAGAGAAAAGTTAACTGAGAATGACTTGTGTTATTGGAATAATACATCCAATGCCCAAAAGCTATTTGGCTATATATATCTATAGATCTATAGATATATATATATATATCTATAGATCTATAGATATATATAGATCTATAGATATATATATATTAATAACTCCAGGAAGAGAAATACGGTAGGCTACAAAATTACATAAATGTTGCTTTTACCAAAGTAGATATTCAGACATATTCGTTTCAGATGCTTTTTAGTTGGTAGGTGCAAAGAAAAATTTGAGCCTTTTGATTAGGCCAGAACAGTTACAAATGAGGCATTGTGACATTTAATTAAGCCATAATAGTTACAAATGAGGCATTGTAAGATTAAGCATAAACCTTTTTTTTTTGGCTCTTTACGCATCACATCCACTTTGACCAGCTGTAATTTTATGCACATTTCACTTTTTATGTAATAAACTTTAATTTGTGATTAGAGTTTCATGGTTTATGAACTGCCAACTCTTAATAGTCTCCTTTTTAGCAGTGTACTTTCCTTGAGATACAAAATGTTCTGAAATATAACTACCTCATATAAACCTGTATACAAATTAAGCATTCTAAGAGCCAATTGTGCTCCTAGTTACATATTAAAAATGGCCCTTTATTTTATTTTTTTAAAGATAATGTTTTTATTGTAGAGAAGCATAGAAAATAGCGTTCACAACAAAAAGACAAGAAACACAAAGTCTGCACATATGTTTGGTACAGTAATATAACACAGGCTCGTTATTGGCATTATTGAAAGGCCCTGGGGGCGCTCCAAAAGCAGGCGGGTTCATACACAGTATCAACAGTAGCCACTACATGCCCTCCAGCCAGGGATATTGCTCGATATGAGAAGGCACCTAGGTGCTAAGGCACATTCAGTGAGGTCCAGAGCGCCAACAAATAATACAGGTCAAACTCCATACCAAATAGTGCAGAGACAGAGGGTAAGTAGAGAGGGAGAGAAAAGGGCAGGAGATGGGGAAGAAAGAGAAAGAAAGCAGCATGAGGATAAAAAGAGAGCAGTCAGACAGAAAATAAGGGGCAGATAGCTTGCCAGATTAGTAAAGAAAGGGCATGTACTAAAACAGAAATAGAAAGGGGTGTGACCATCGATCCATCTAAGTATCCGAGCCACCCCCGCAAGGGAGAACCCGTGTATTCAGATAGTGAGTAGCTCACGAAAGGCATCTGTGGTGCAAAAGTGTTTCCAGACACTCCAGACCTCATAAAATTGAGAGTATCGATCATACAGGTTGGCCGTAAGTTCCTCAGTTCTACAGAGAGAATACATCTCTTCAATCCACTCTTTTAAACTTGGGTTCAGAGGGGATTTCCAATGCCTCGGTATCACCGACCTAGCTGCCAGCACAAAGAATCGTAGCAAGCCCCTCTTAACTGATTTGTAAGTGCCCGGAAACATGGAAAGAAGGGCCAGCTGTGGTGAGCCCTCCACCCTGGAGCCTGTGAGTTTCTCATACGTGGAGAAAATGGAAGACCAGAACCCGGCCACTCCAGCACAGCTCCGCCATATATGCAACATGGAGCCAGGATGCAAAGAGCATCTCCAGCATATGTCAGAACTCTTGGAGTAGAAAACTCGGAGACGGGTCGGGCAATAATACCAATAATTTTAGTAGCTATGGAGATCCTGTGAGTGAAGGCAAGCGATCTGTTAATGTCGGAGGTAGAAAAAGTACAGGCAAGGTCCGTTTCCCATTCCGCAAAATACCTGGGGGACATCCGAGAATAAGAGCTGTAGTAAGAGATCATAAATAGTCGAGATGACCCGTCTTGGCGGCTCAATGTCAACACACAGACGTTCAAAGGGGTACAGGTCTCTGTGTAAGTCACCACATCTAGCGAGAATGGAATAAAAGTCCCGAAGTTGGAAATACTCCAACCAATGCCCATGTAGGCATTGAGGAAAAGACGAGGAAGCTCAGTGCTCTGAAAATAGGCCAAGATCTTGTTCTTTGGGATTGGACCACCGACAAGGAAAGGCGAGGAAGGTCAGTCCTCTGAAAATAGGCCAAGATCTTGTCCTTGAGACAACCCGCTCCCCCTGAGGAGCGACAGGGCCCAAATTATACAGAGAGGTGTAGTAAGTATAAAATGCCCGGGCAATATCTTCAGAAGAGTGAACACTACCCTGTTGTGAGCATTGAATGGTGGGCACATAGGTTCAGAGTCGTTTTGCCCGAATGGAGCGGGCCAACAACCTGCTACACTTGTTACCAAACTCATGAAAGTATCTGAGGGTCAGGTCTCTATGGCACAGGTAAGTTAAATCCAAGACCGAGTGAAGTTCCGTACGACAAGTGAGAAGGTCCTGGTAAAGAGACCGAGAAGGCGTTGCCTTATGTTTCAACTCAATGTCAGCTAATTTCGTCAGTAGTTCGGAAATACACTGGGCTCGCTCCCTCTTTATGTAAAGCAAATATGTTGCGCTTGGTCTATGTGAACCAACTACACACTAAAGTGTTAATAAACAAATCTGTGTAAAATTACGACAATCCGTGTGAAAAAAATGGATGCAAGTGGATTATTTACATATGACTAGAAGGTTCAACACACAAACATAATAAAAATAATACAAATCAACACTGGAACCTTCAGAATTAGTGCCAGTGATCAACCTCATTGGTTCGGCATGTATATCTCAAACATGCGGACCTCTTGCAAGCGGTGTAGTAAAACAACACAGAAAACTTAAATTTAAACCGTGATATTAATTCAAGCTGTGAACAAACTTTGAGAAGGAAGGAGGGGCTCTGTGGTGGCCCTCCAATACTCCTTAAAAAAATGGAAAGTGGTCCGACCAGATTTGGGGGCCAATAGACACGCACAGGCCTCAGCTAAGCAAAGAGTGGGGCGTAAAAAAATAGTCAATTCTACTGTATGTGGCGTGAGGTACTGAGTAAAACGTATAGTCCTTTACCTTCAGGTGTAACGTGCGCCAGATCTCAACTAATTGTAGCGCCCTCAGTCGTTTCCGTACCGCATTGAGAGTGGGCAAGGAGACATGAGTTTTTCCGGAGGAGGAATCCAGGACAGGGTCAACAACAAAATTAAAATCCCCTCCAACAATAGTATGCCCAACCATGACATTTTCTAGTTTAGCCATGACAGACAGGAAGGCCCGTTTCTGTCCCGTATTAGGCATGTAGATATTGGCCAGGGTGAAAGGCTTTTGGTAAATTAGGCATTGGAGGAAAAGAAACCTACCCTCAGGGTCTGACATAACTTTAGAGACCGTAACCGGGATACAATACCTGCGATCACTTTCTCGGATTGTTGAATGCCTTAACATTCAGGGAGCAAACATTCACCAACGCCATGAGCACCTAAATAAAGAGATGAGCGGAAAAAATCAATGGCCACACCCCGAGGAAGCAGGAAGAAGAATGAAAAGAAGGAGAGAAAGAAGAAAAGCAGATGAGGGAAGAGCAGGTAAGAGAAGAAGAAGAGAAAGAACCGAAACATACTGAGGGACAGAACCTCAGCGAAAGGTCTTCGCTCGAGTGAGGGGACAAAGTCCAACATGCAGTCCTCCAGCTCCACTTGGAAGCTGAAGGAGCACAATCTAATGGGGGCAAGGCCTGCGACATGGTCCAGGAGCCCCCTAGACCAGCAAATGTAAGATAATTGTCATATAACGGTATGAAAGAACCTTCAATAAAAAGAAAAAAAAAATAACAAACAAAACAAGGGTAAAACAGAACATGTGATGAATAATACCCCAATAATATTATATCTCCCCGAACTCCGGAGGAAGAAAACCCACTCCCTGTGTGGGGTGAAGGACCATATGCTGCAACAAAAAGACTGCGTCATAGCACAAGGGGGAAAATAAAACATTTGAACAGTAGGTCATACAGCAGGTACTTGGACAAATGGCTCTATGAAATACCTATAGGCAGTCATGTACTAGTACGATTGCAGTTACACAATGTCACATATGGCGGGCAACTAACAGTCGTGTTTAACGGACCTGAGGTAAAATATCAAAAATAAAGAGATAGACACAGGGTTGTTAGTGCCCCTTGGGGGTGAAGAGTCGGGGTCCCAAAGAGATCAACAGTTACAATCCTGCATCAATTCGTGTGGGTCATCAGACCATGTGTGACAGCAGGTGCACACTGTGATGAAGTGGGGTACTCGAAACTGTCATGGACATGGCAGGGCCTCTGTCCGGTAATGTCTATACATCAACGTGGAGTGGGTCTAGAGGAGAACCTCCGTTCTCTGCGAGGCTTACGGGTGACCAGTTGCCACTGCTCCCGGCTCGGGAGGCGGGTAAGCTCCGTCAGGGGGGGATCTGGCTAGTTCTCTAGAGTGACCTCCGGTATGCCAAAGCTTTGGCAAAGGCCTGTAGATCCGGAGGATGTCTGAAAAAGTGAACCTTGCCATCCTTACGTACAGAGATAGAGAACGGGAAAACCCATAGATATGGCAACCCCACGTCCTGCAGTTTGGAAGTGAGCGGACGGATGGCCCTCCTTTTGGCCAGTGTGCGCCTCGACAGGTCAGGAAACGAGATCTGTGCGCCATCAAAGTCCAGAGAGCCAACAGTGTGCGCTTTGGTCATTATTTCTTCCTTGAACACGTAGTAATGCACCCTGCAAAGCACATCGCGCAGGCGAGTTGCATTGGGATTACGAAAGCCAGGTATGCAATGCACCCTGTCTGTCTCAATATGCTCTGTAACAGGGCGTTCCAGCAGGGTGTTGAAAATGCCGACCCCCGTGGCTCGGAGATCCCGGGTGCCCGTGGCCTCGGGTATGCCCCGGAGGCGGATATTGTTACGCCTGCTGCGGCCTTCTTGGTCGTCAATCAATAACCACATAGTGTGCAAAGTAAGATCATGGCGTTGGGCAGCATGTTGTAGTTCCTCGTTTACCGAGGACATCGTGGGTATGGTGGATTCAAGTGAGTCCAGGCGCTGGTGGAACGATTGTAGGCCTTCGCGCAACTCTGCCATATCATGTTTATGGTCCGACTCCAACTTGTGAAACATTCCCGCAATGTCTGTCTTCGTGGGCAGGAGCGCAAAGTACTTACGGAACAAGGTAGGTACATCAGCTTCCTCCCCCTCTGGGTCACTGTGATCAGCAGACTCCCATCCACCGCTAGTACGGGTCGATGGTAGCAATTCAGGAGAGGAAGGGGGCGGCGAGGGAGCATGCTTCACCTTGCCCGTCGCCATCTTGGACCCTTGCGGCGTCTGTGAAGAGCGCCTGGCCTTGGGGAAGAAGGTCTCAATGGCTCGTTTCCTGGTCGAGGGAGCCTTTGATTCCTGCGCTCAAAGGCTAAAAAAGGGCCAATACAGAAGGTTCAAGTACTGCTGGTCTAGGGGCAGGGGCTGGAGCCTCAGAACATACGTCCACTCGTGGCCATAGCGAAACCACGCCCCAAAAAATGGCCCCTTTATAGCCTGAGAATCTGCCTAACATTTTGTAGTAAAAACTGAACAAAATATTAGTCAAAAGGATGCTCTTACTTCCAGCCTATGAATATATTGTTCTAAAATCAACAATTTATTTACATTGAAACGAGATTATTTGTTTATAGATGTCCACCTATTATAGGTAGAGTGGGTTTTGATGCAAGGAAATGTGTTGATGTGATAAGAGGTAGCTGGTCCAACACACTTGTCACTTACACTTGCACTTATTCACTATGTTACCTTTCCCAGAAAGAAAAGAAAAAATAAATGATATATTGTGAGAATTAGCTCCAAGCGGTAGTGTGTTAAGGATACTTCCACAAGCTTAAGTTTTCTTTTCAGGGCTTCTTTGCCCACTTTTATTAATTCATAAGTCAAAAAAATTCCACACAGGTTTGTCCCTCCACAGGGGTTTTCCCAATTTATAGCACACACAGTACTGGCAACGAAAACACTGATTAGGCTTCTTGGCTTGTACCTTCTGGCCGTTTGGACCCTCTGGTCCTCTGACTAGTTTGCGAAAACAGACAAAGCAATACAGGCTGGTCCTCACCACACCGGTGTATTGCCACACAGGCTGTATCACACCCGCTTGCAACACAAACTGGTTCCAGGGTTGAGCCCTCCAGACCCCGGCACAGAGACCTCCTCTGTCTCCCAGGTGGAACCACTCACTTAGGAGCCTGGGATATCTTATGGAGGCCCTAATGAGCCAGCTTCCTTCAGCTGGGCTGGTTACCTCTAGGCCTTCCGCACTCTCAACACTTCCCCCTAGAGCAGTGGTAGGCAACCTTGACTCTCCAGCTGTGCTTGAGGGCCTGTTCACACGACGTCCGTTTTCTGTGCTGACCTGATCCGTACGCTCCTGCACTAAAAATGCATCCCAATGTATCCCTACGTGTTTTATGGGCGACAGTTCTCACGTGCGCAGTCCGTTCAGGTTACGACTGCCTGTCACATTTTGTACGGTCAGGAAACGGTCCGGAAACGCAAAACACGTCAAAAACGCACTGCACTGCAGCTTGCATACTGACAGCCCCACTCCAGCAAAAAAAAAATATATATATTTTTTTTTACTGGAACACAGCAAAACACATAGCACCGCGTGTGCAGATCCGCACCTGATCAGGACCTGATATCATGTGAACAGGCCCTTAGACGTGTTGCCTAGAAAACATGACTATGGGCCTGATTCTCATTAATTACTGTATGCAGGGGTTGATTTTTTTGTGGATGGGGTTTTATATCTTTGTCATACAGTCTTAGCTGATCCTTGCTAGTATTAAAAAGATTTTGGTTCAGTGTTTTTTCCTGTTCTCTCAGGAAACAAATAGTGACGGGGCTTCCCAGTGCATGGACATTTAAATATATGCGTTTACCTGGTTCACAGAGAAGATACCCTTTGTTGGTTGGATGTTTACAAGCACTATCTTGAATTTATTTGTGCCTTTATAGTTCAGCAAAAACTTGATTTTCCTAAAGTCCAACAATACAAAAACATCAGCATAAATCATACAATCAGCAAAAACTTACCCTTGCAGCGGGACTACCCTAGCACTGCAAGGGTTAAGTGCTTGTTTTGTCTGGGGGACTCAAATAAAGCGGATTTACTTATCTGGTCCTCGGTCCAACCGACTCCCTCCGATCTGCTAGACCAGTCCCCGAAGCCTCTTCTACCCTGGCTCTGGTTGTCTAAGGACAGCTGGGGGGGAGAGACGCTAGTGTTGACCACCATGGGACCGAGGATCAGGTTAGTATTAAAGCTTTATTTGAGCCCACTAGACAAAATGAGCACTTAACCCTTGTAGTGCAGAGGTAGCCCCACTGGAACGGTACGTTTTTGGGATTTTCCTTGAGTATCTTTATACAAAAAAATCTGTTAAATGCATTTTTAGTTGACATAAACGTATAGGGGTGGCTTGTATATGTAAGATATACATCTGAAAACAAGTATTATTTTCTTTCCAAGGAGCCTGTTTTTAGTTTTTACCTGAATGATTCTATCTTGGAGCTTATCAGGCTGGGAGCATCATTTGCAACATGTATTTTATCTGTGTTAGCTATGTCTGCAGGACTGAAAATGGAACAGTTACCATTTATAGGCTTCACTGAACTCTTCAATGGAGTTTGATTACCAGTATGCACAGGTGATTGCAGTCACAATTGGATGAAAGCTAATAGGATCTTTTTGTGTTTTATGCCTCCACTGTACACTTGGTGTGCATTGTACACCAAGGGAGGTGTGCTCCTTGAGGGCTAAAGTGAACCAAACTGCAGCACCAGCCCGACTCCATGCTGAATGAGTCCAGTGAGACATGAAAGGGCAAAAAAGCATCAATATAAACAAGACCTAATGCTCATCTGGCCTTGGTGTTGATACACACTAATAGCTTTAATTGCTAAAGTGAAAAATAAAAAACGAAACTGCCGGGGTCTTTCTCCAGGAAAGTATTATTGCTATTGGGTTGCTGTCAAATATTATTACATTACAGCCAGTGTGTGACTCTCTCTTTTTGTACACAAGTATGCATGAGTGCCTCTGGGAGCAAAGTGGTTAAGGTCTTGATCATGTAGATGGGAATTGCATTAGTACTCATTACTAAACATACACTGAAAGACCGCTAATGATGGCTAATGTCTCCTGTGTATTACATAATTGCTGACTTGAAGAGAAAGTATTTTTAATAATCCTGTTTACCTTTAATCCTAGTTTAAAGTACAGTAATGCAGTTTTCTGCCGATCATACTTAGTTTACTTAATGTAAAATTAACTTCTGTTCATCGTTTGATTGCCTCCCAGATGAATGTATTGAGAAAAGCTGCTAATCTTGAGGTCATTGGTATTAAAGACTTCTGCACAGTAATGAGTGTTGCCACCTGCTTACAGCATCACCGATTTTATATCACAGTCATGTGTTAAAGGGTAACACAGCAGTTACATGGCTGCTAAAGGGTAACTCCACCTTAAAAATATAAAAATGAGAAACAAACCTTTAAAAAATGAATATAGCATACAGTATATAATTGTTGCATAAGCCATTTTGTAATGTTATTAAAATAACCTTTCCATTTAAAACTGTAGTTGCTGTAAGGAACCTGGCCTTGGGGCAGCAGGGAGAGTAAATCCGGCCCCGATTGCGTTGTATAATGATTATACAGCGGCGCAATGCAGAAATCCCAGCAATAATACAACAAATCCCACCAATAATACATTATACAGTGGCAAAATTAAGAATACCACCAGCTATAGAGGAATACAACAAATCCCATCAATAATACATTATACAGCAGCGTAATTTAGAATACCACCAGCTTTAGAGGAATACAACAAATCCCAGCATTAATACATTATAGTGTAATGTACTATTGCTGGGATTTGTAGTCCTCTATAGCTAGTGGTATTCGGCAATGAACTGTATAATGTATTATTGCTGGGATTTGTAGTCCCCTGTAGCTGGTGCTATTCTGCATTGATTGCTGTATAATTGTACACTTTCCATTTCACTATATTGCACAAAACACTTTTTTTTTTTTTTTTTTATCTCCACCGCTCCAAGCTTGCTCCTGTGATAGACTACAATCTCAATACAAACTAGTAGTCCCATCACTGGAGCCTTTTTTTTTCTTTTTTTAAATCGATTAATTGAACTTAATAATCAGCTAACTAACTAATCTATTTTGAAAATAATTGTTAGCTACAGCCCTATTTTAAGTTTTAGTTGTGTTCTGGTGGATAGGGTAACAACACTCTTAAGTGGTGGAAAATCTTTTTGTATGGCTTTATCAAGAATGGCCAAGCGTTGAGTGTGATGGTCATGTGAAATTCAGTTTTCAAGCACATAGTCAGCCTCCGGGCACCTTTTAGAAATCTTTTGGTCATCCTGTCCAGCATTGTTTAAGATCACACATTCGGGTGAATTATTACACAAACTGTACAATAACATATACGCATATACTGTGTAGGAGAGCCAAATTTCTCCTGTTGGACCCCCTGTTGTATAATAAAAGCTATACTATCTAACATTAAATTGTAAAAAAGAAAGTGAGCCCCAAGAGGTGGCAAACACCTTGTTTTACTTAAGTCCTTGTATGCCAGCAGATTTTCAATATACATTTTCTTCCCCCGGAGTTCTTCTTTAAATTTTCCCATATCATCAATCTTTAACCCAGAATGAATGGGCTTCATGCCCCCTAATTCCAAATCTTCAAAATGATAACCCAGATTATTTCCTTGTGTCCAAGGCATTTATCTCTTTGAAATGGCCCCATTTTATTTTAATGCTTACCGGAATTTGGTAACGGCAGGAAATTCTTTAGATGGATTAAACCTGGAGTATCCCATGATGCATCTCTCTCCGGGAGTCATGTCTGTGGCTGTTAGAATCTTGCAATGCCTCATGGGATTTGTAGTTCCACCACAGCTGGAGGGCCGGAGTTTGGCTACCCCTGAATTAAACATTGCTATATTGCCCCCATTTCCAGTGTTTGTTAATAATACAAGTTTCTCTTTTTACTCTTGTAGCAAAAGTCAAATGGTCTGAATAGGTGCATATTGCCTAATCATGGGGATGAAAAGAGACACCTTTTAAAAGAAATATCTGACGCAAGCATCAATGGTACAATTGCTGACTTCTCATTCTGCAAATGCTGTGACCCCTAATGTTTCAGTACTTTGTGTCTTTAATTAGGAACAAGGGGACTTCTGGCTTTCCTGATCTGCATTTCAGTAATTAGAACTAAATAAGAGACTGGCCAGACACACCCAGTCCCCTTCCCTGCACTAGCTTGTGTAAGGACACGTGATGAGGGGGTGTGGCTGTTACTCTGCTATGCCACTGTAGAGCACTGGAATGTGACAGAAAGCAGCATGTTCACTGAGGACATAAATGAGTCACAAATCATAACATGCGAAGGTACATAAAAATGTGAGACTTCAGTTAGGCCTTGTTCACGCCAAATGCAGACCAGATCTGCATGAGCTTCTGCACACGCAGTGCAGTGGGATTTGCTGCGTTTTTGATGCGTTCCGGGCCGATTTTGGTAAAAATTGTTTTTTTTAACGTTTAAAATGGGCTTTCTGTGCATTCCAGGGCGTTGCATGTGTTTTTGATGCGTTTGCATGCGTTCCAGAGAAGGTAAAATAGGGTCTGCTGCAGTTTTTTTTTCCTGCTCTGGAACTGCATGCTGTGATGTGAACTGGAGCTGAAAATACCATTGGAATACATTGGACGCAGTTTTGCTCCGGTCTGTAACTGCTCTGCTCTGCCCCTGCTCCGCGCTTGGTATGAACAAGGCCTTAATGTTAGAAGTAAGAAAAAAATGTATGATATACTTTGTGTACCCCTTAAATCTAAAAATATAGAATATCATGGGTTATTCATATCCCTTATAATCTAATCTTTGTCTACATCTTACACCTATCAATCTGCGGCACATCAGCCTGCTAGCTACATGCCAGTTTCTGCTTCACAGCTCTCCCAACATGGAGACAGCAGGTTATCGTTTTCTGTGTGAGTTCAAAGCATGGCATGAATAATATCATGGGTCAGGAAATTATTCTGTGCTGTGTGACTTCTCTAAAAACCTCACGCCACAAAGAAAATAGTTAATTTTTAGCTGGCAGTTGCTTTTAGAGAAAATAAATATGGCGAAAAAACATCATAGAGCATCTATAAAAATTGGTGTCCCTCGAAGGAAGAAAGTCATATTTTCTCTAATTTTGCAGTCACTGTGGAAGTTTAGCAGATGGTGTCCCTGTTTGCCCTGCAGCGAAGTTCTTTGTGATATCATGGGGAAGTGAAGAAGCCTGGGGGACCGAAGTATTTAGAATAAACCTTGATTTGTGTCTGTTTTTTTAGTATCAGGTATCAGGATGGTGGGATTCACTAAGTTCTCAAATTTTATAGCATGCTTTTTTGTTTTTATTTAAGTCTAGTTGTTAAAAAGTGATTTTACAGAATGAATGAATGATACATTGTTACAGAAATCTGCAAGCAATTTAATTAAAGTTGGTAATATGCAGCAATTTATTCGAGATGACATTTTCTAACATAACCAAGCTGGCTGGATGATTATTTTAGAGACAAGGCAGTTTAATGCTTTGGTTCCATTTCCTTGTTGGAAGCCATGTTGTTCTCTGCTCCTGTGGTGGAAGAGAAGCAACAGAAGAACTGAGACACAACCATTTTATATAAAGCTTGGCAAAATATTTTATGGTAATGTCCAGGAGGTAAATTCAGGATCTCTGTAAAGTTATCTTCCCACTAGAGGTTCCAAACTATTTTAAGAAGCTGCCAGATACATATCGTAGAAACCACTCAAAAAATTGCTGAACATTTTTTATGAAATTATTTATTAACTCACAAGCAGAGAGACAGGAACCCCCTTGTGTGGAAGCATCTGAAAAAATATTTGTTTTAAGATGCCTTCATAAATCATCAAATTATATATTTTTTTTAACTGGAGTTGAAGAAAAAATCTAGTTGACATGGGCAAGTCATATCTTACTGACTTCAGACAGACATTTGTTCTATGCATGTGACAAATGCTATTTAGGTTTTAGATTAAAAATATAATATATATCCATCATATATCCAGTCTTGTCTTCTAGTTTCATGGAAATGAAACATGCACGTGGAGAATATGCCAGTAAACTGGGTCACAGAATATGCAATGTCTACAGCACTAGGGTGTTCCCAGGTCCTAGGTATCCTAGTCTCCAAGTACAGACCTTTCTTAGCCTCCGAGGTCAGATGTGATTGGGTGCTTTCAGTGATTTGGCTGTAGGCCTACAGAGGATGTAAGAGGTACTGTGTGATCTTTTCATGAGTGAAATTGTAGACCTCTGGCCTGAAAATGACTTCAAACCCCCAAACATTATATATTTTCTGGAAGCCAAGAACCTGTAGAATAAAATAGGGGCAGTTGCACCCATAATTTCAGGAACCTCAAATTGCTATATGAGATCTCCACCCAGAATTAATAAAGCTGCACTGAAGTATTTTACAGAATTGCCCTCATCATTTTAGAATGCGCAAAAAAAGATTTTCAATGTCTTGTCCTATCCGTATAAAAATACCCCATTGCCACTAATACAAAATGCCCCCCCCTCCCCCCCTTCTAGACTGCAGCTAAGGTCTGATTCTCTCACAATGAGAGAAATGGTCCTTAGCTGCAGGCTAGTGACAGGGGAGAGACTATAATAACTATGACGGGTAAGACTTTAAAAAACTGTTTGTATAAATGATAGGTGCAATTTTGTAAGGAACCTCAAATTGGCTTTTAATTAGTTTTAGGTAAAGTGTTCATGGGGACTGATTTTGTATCGTCTGTCATCCGAGACATGAAGTTCTGGGCACTGGGCAGGTGTTTTTTTTTCTACATTCAGCCCTGCTGCAGCAAGCAGCAGGCCTGCAGCAGGGCTAAATCTAGAGCTTTGTACAAGTGATCTGGCGGCTGTATGTAGCTAATTTGTGCATCACTCTAATTCCTGCATCATCAGCTGATTTTAGTGTCGCTTTATGGTTTGCATTGAGCTAACCATCATTACTGTGCTGTGCTTTTTACATAGGGCTTCAATCAAGATGGTTCAGCAACATTCTCTTTATCAGTGCCTGCACATTGTCACAATTGACAGCCACTTCTGTGCGATACAATTTGTAACTTAATATTTAAATAAGTAAAGATACAGATTTCCCATTAGCACTGCTTTTTTTAGTAGCCATTATAATTGGCTCGTTTGATTTTTCTGGTTCCTTTAAAATGTTCCCAGCCCGGCTCTCATTTGCTCTTCTAGCATCACTGTCTCTGTCTGGGTGTCAAAGCTACACATAGTAGCTGAGATACCAGCGGTGTTTTGGTAATGTTCCTTTGGGAAAATTGTCTTTGTTCAGAGATGACAGATGGTTTTAGCTGAGCTGTCACTATGTCTCTTCTGTGGATGTGGCAGGTTTTACATTATTACTAATCAGTCATTTACATACAATGTTGCAAGCTTTTCTTGAAAGAAGGTCAACAGAAGCTCTTTGAAACAAAAAGTTTGGTTCGGAAAGTGGGCCTGAGGGAGAAGGCAAGGACGTGAAAATGTTTGTAATGAACTCAAATTAACTATATAAAAGCAAATGTTGGACCAGCATGATTTATGAATGTTTAGGGAATAAAATACAATTCCAAGCAAACATACAAAAATACCCTTTATTATTTTTGTTCAGAAACCAATGCAGGTATTTACAGAAGATGCTAGAGTAAGTCTCTAAAATGAAACCTGTCATGAGATCAGTACATATTGCTGGCCTCTGTTTTATAAAAAAAACTAGTTGCTTGGCTGTCATGCTGATCTAATGACATGGTTACTTTGAGACACTGACTTGGAAATGAGAGCAGGTTATTATTATTATTATAATATAGGATTTATATGGTGTCAACAGTTTGTGCAGCACTTTACAAAATAAAGTGTGACAGTACAGCTACAATACTATTCAATATAAGCAGGAGGCTGCTCATGAGAGCTCACAGTCTAGTAGGAGGGGGAAAAAGTTGATACCTGTGAGGGATTAGCTGATGGAGGAAGTAGAAGTTCAATTTTTAGGTACAGGCAGGGTAGGCTTCCCTGAAGAGATGAGTTTTCAGTGGTCACCTACCAGTGGGCAGAGTAAGCGATAGCCATACAGATTGGGGTAGGAAGTTCTAGGGTGACGAGGGAGGTAGAGAGCATGTGGTCTTGGGAGGAACAGAGTGGTCAGTCTGGGTGATATTTTGAGATGAGGTTGGTGTAACTGATGGCAGAGTTGTGGACGGCTTTGTATAATGTTGTTGTTGGTATTTTTGAATTTATACGCTGGCCAATTGGAAGCCAGTGGGGGGATTGCCAAAGAGAGATGACGGCCGCTGAGTGGTTGGTAAGGTGCATGAGTCTGCCGGCACTATTTATGGTAGATTGAAGGGGGATAGCTTGTTTAAAGGTAGGCCAACAAGGAGAGTGTTGCAACATTCCAGGCAAGATCAGGCCGTCTGACTTCACTGGCTGCCGTGATGCAATTTTCAAAATGAAGTCAGTAATGAAAACTCTGTATTTTAAATTAGAGTCTATCTTTTAATGAATGTGTTTTTAATTCAAACACTAAAATCTCAAATAAAGTTCAAACACGTAATTACATTTTTATTGTTCTTTTTCAATATTTTTAAATCTGCAGCTTTCATAAAACTAATACCTGGTGATCCTTCTATGAAGATACTTCCTGTGTTCTGTAAATAGGCGCGGGTGATCCTGGCAATTATCCACCCCTCGTTTATTCACAGAACATCTTGCACGCTGTGTAAATAATACTAGGAGCTTTGTGGATTGGCAAGAGGGGCAGAAGGGTAGGGGAAATGTCGCTGAGCCTTCAGTGTTATAGACAAAGCAGTTAACCCATCCAGTACCGCAAGTTCACAGGTCTAACGGGCATCCGGCATCACTGAAGGGAGGATTTTTACACTAACTAGCAACCAGCAGGACATAGGATAGACTTCACTGGGTGTGGGTTATGCCTCTGGTGCTATAAAGTAAAACAAAAATTAAACTAAATTAGCTTCATGCTTATATGTAGACTAGTCCTGTAAGACCAATATATGGCTCCCCATATGTGTCAGCCAGGATTGTCTACTGAGAAAGTAAGGTGCCCATAGACAATGCAATCATTGATTGATCCTACCAGAAAATGTAAGGACTGGAATACAGTCATCTAAAATCTTTGTTTACTTCAACTTTTCAGTGTTTCACACCTTGGAAATGTGAAGCTATTATGATAACTATTAATAAACATTGCCCCAAGTAACATTGCTTCATCCAATCCTATTTGCCAAAACTTGTATTTGTCATTTGACCATATTATTAACTTGGCATTCAGTACTTGTATGTTGCTGTAGTGAAAACCTGTTCGTATTCGGTTTCTACTGTGCTTTTTTTTTTAAAGAAGACATATCTTTGCTTCTAATTTATAATAGATCAGGCTCTCTCTGCACATCAGTGAGCCTGTACTGTCATCAAAAGGCTGCTTTTGGACAGATTTGCTCTTGCTTTGTCCTTTAGATGTGCAGTCCCCCTGAGCAGGCTTGTCCTTTCCTATTACATCTGTAAATGACAGTTTGCTGCACTCAGGCTTCTTTGCACTGTTCATCTCCTCTAGCTCTGAACTGCAACATATACTTAGTGCCACTGTCTTCCAAAGAAAGCACCGCACTATTGGAAATCAGTGGGTGTTCAAACTCTAAAGAGATCCACTGGCAACCCTTCTCATGTAGTACCTTGTCACTATGGCAACATCATAACCAACAAAAATATGACATTGTATGCATGGCAGCTGACAAGAGCTATGTTTCTTATACAATTTGTCCATATATATATATATATATATATACACACGTGCATACACACAATGAAGGGAATTATTTAACCTTTAGTTAAGCTTTGAAAATGAAAGATAGAAGCTGATTGCTCCGAATTTTGTCTGCTCTGGTTTTGATAAATAGTGCAATAGTTTAAAGTAATATTAAAGTCAAAAGGATATTAAACTATTTCAAATGCTGATTAACCCTTTCGCTGCCACCGATGTTTCTCATACGTTGGTAGCAGGGGGCCCCTTAAACAGACTCTCGGCAGCTATAGTAGTCGCATAGTGGGTAGCCCCACTGCAAGGGTTGATAATAAAACAAAATCGTGGAGTTCTTCTTTAACCAGTTGCCGTCCACCCGTAGAAAAAAAACGGACGGACGGCAGACTCGCATCAGCGGGTTGCCGTCTCCGGACGCCAGTTTTTTCCTGCGCGCGCCCCCTAGCCGCACGGGCAGGAAAGACCCGCTCGTTTTTACAGCCGTTAACGGCTGTTTCACATACAACCGATCAGCGGCTCTAAAGCTAGAGATCAGCTCCTTGCTGATCTCCCTCCGTGCTGTGAATGCAGAAGTGATGTGTATTACATCACTTCCGCATTCGCCTGTCAGTCATCCGGTTGCTATAGCCAGAGAGAAGAAGCTGATGAAGCAGATCTCTGCTTCATTTTCACGCACATATAAACGTAAATACGCGCCCGGTGCACCAGCGCGCAAAAACGCCAATTGCGCTACACATGTTACATAACGTCGCAGTGAGAGCAATCATTTTAGGGCCATCAATCACTGATAACACTAAACTGATGAGCTGTAAAAGCTTTTAAAGCGTCGCCTATGGCCAATTTTGGGTAATGTAGTTTTTTGAGGTTTCGTGCACGTACGCAGTTTTAAGGCTTGACATGATTGGTGTCTTTTTACCCGACGTGACCCCGTCTTTTATATTTTACCAAATAATTGGGTAATAATAAATGTTTTAGAATTTAATATAGGGGAAACAGTTTTTTGTTTTTTTTCTGTAATTTTTCCTTAATATAGTAAAAAATTAAAACCCCCAGTAGTGATTAAATACCACCAAAAGAAAGCTCTATCTGTCCCCAAAAAAGGGTATAACATTCATTTCAGTACAGCATTGCATGACTGAATAAATGTCAGTAAAAGTACCGCAGCGCTGAATACTTAAAAATGGCCTGGATGTGAAAGGGTGTAACACCGTTAAAGTGTATTTCCACTTTTGCAGTAAAATTTGAGAAAACCTCTCTATATGTTTATATGTTCCTATTCACATAGCATACTGAAAAATTATTTTACTAAAAATTCTTATTTTTTAAATATTTTGTTAGATCAGGCAAGACGGTTGATTCCAGGTTTTTCTTGGCTCTTTCACAGGGGTCTGTCCTTATAGAAAGACTTGGGACTGAAATTTGAGGATTGTGTTTATCTGTGTTTATCTGATTACCTGATAAGCTTCATTAACATACAATGGACAAGCCACCTCAGACCCCTCACAGCTTCTAACATTTTAAATGAATGGAAGCAAGAAGAAATTGTAACTCTCAAAACCCTAACTCTAACCTGAGCAAAAGCAATTTAAACTGCATTTTTTTTTTAGCTTATGCTATGTGAATGGGAACCCATTTGGCTGCAAAAGTGGAAATGCACTTTAAAATATGATATTTGATATTCTTTGTACATGCATATTGTTTCATGTGGCAGCTTTGTGGCTTAGTGGTTTGCACTCGGGTCCTCAGTTTGAATCCCAGCCTCAGGACACTGCATGGAGTTTGCATGTTATACCTGTGCTTGTGTGGATTTCCTTCCACATTACAAAGACATGCTGTTGAGTTAATTTGCTCCTGTCTAAAGCTGGTCATACACTTTACAACCATCGCAAGACTTTAGTTGTAAGCTAATTAAAAGCTTGTACGATCTGCCCATCTTGGACAGGCAGATCGTACTTGCGATCATTGCAAGCCCTCCCCGCTGAGGGGAGGGCTTCCAATGACTGCAATGCTGAGCGGAAACCAGTGCCTTCGGCATTTGATTTTCAAGCCTGCTCAGGAGACAAGAGACGTGCGACCGTACAGTAGAAACGGCCGCGCGCCTTCCATACACCTGCCAATTATCGAACGATTGCGGGATTTCCCGCGATTATCGTACAAAAAATCGGCATGTGTATGGGCACCTTAAGTGCTTGTTCACACGACGTCCGGATTCTCTCCGGACCAGAACTGTTTGCTCCTGCGCTAAAAATGCATCCCAATGTATCCCTATGTGTTTTATGGGCTCCAGTTCTCACCAGCACAGTTCTTTCCGGACAGAAAAAATACTGCATGTCACATTTTCTCCGGTCTGGAAACGCACGGACGCGTCAAAAACACACCGCACTGCAGTTAACAGCTGACAGCCCCACTCCACAACAAAAGGTACTGGAAGCGTCCTAAACGTGGTAAAATCGCGTCAAAAGCGCGCTGCACGCATAGCAACGCGTCTGCTGATCTGGACCAGAAAATGGTGTGAACAAGCCCTTAATCAGCCTTAGTATGTGCATGTATGTATTCAGGGGAGATGGGGACCTTCGATTGTAAGCTCCTTGAGGGCAGGGACTGATGTGAAGGTCCAGTATGTGAATCGCTGCATAAATTATCGGCGCTATAGAAATGCCAGGAATAAATCATTAACAAATATTCTGTGCAATACTGCACACAGTCTTATTTAGGTGAAATGCCATTTTATATTCCAAATGATGCCTTACGTTCATAATTAATCCACTTACATGTGTTTAGTACAGTAAAATGACATTTTAACATTCTTTGTTTTAATTAATAGCCAAATATAGAACAGCACATTCCTGTTACCATAGAATTGTTCCTTCTAGCATAACATTACACTTATGAAGCTGTCATATCCTAAATGATTTCAATAAAGAGAGGGTTTAATTAGTCAAAGGAAATTTGACACTAAGGCTTCAGTCACACTTGGCGATTTGGGTTGCTTGCGGAAGAACCTACGGATCCCTATGGCAGGAATCCCAAATATCCCATTTCGATGCGGCCACCGCGCCTGTTCAAGCTAATGACCAGTCTGACTGCGGCTGCATCGGGAAGCGGCAGTCCACCCCAGGCCGCTAGTTTTCATCCTGATTGGCCAAATTGCTGATAAATCGAACAAGGGCAAAACTATTTATTACTTTAAATGTCTGGAAATGTTTAGAAAGAATGACTTGTATTTGAAAATTAATTCAATAACGATGACTTCTCATATGATTTTGTCAGTTGTTGTTTACACTGTTAACGTGTTGAACTAAGATACAACACTTATTGTTAGATACAGGACGCAAGCGATGTGTAAGATATTGCAGCTTTTCGTAAAAGAGATTTTGCTACATCTGCAAAATCGAGGCAGTATACTGTATTAAATATGTCTAATTATCTCCTAAGTGATAAACGTCATGGCAGTCATCATTTTAAACCAACCCCAAATACTCTGGTATTACAGCAGCTTAGAGTATCCTTGGGAATGGTAAACTATGCCCTGGATTTACCTCTTAGCATTTTAAAGGTGTCTTCCACCTTCCATGATAAAGTTGCAAGCCCTATGACATGCCAGTTAGAAAGAATCTCTCTATTATGGAACCATGACAATGTGCTGTGTGCAAAATTAGTAAAATGAAACCCTGAGGATGATAGAGAGTACTACTTGGCCTTTTTTGTCACAACACAGTTCCTATTCAAGAACCTTCTGCCTTCGTGTTGAAAATGTCCTTAAAGTGGAACTGAACTCTGAAAACTGTGCCCAAAAAAGACAGGCAGAGGGTGAAGGACTGGTCACCAGTATTGCCTTTGGTCACCCTGCAGCTAATCTTTCCCCCATTACAGACTTCCATGCCTTGTTCGGCACTGTGTCTCAGTATGGAGGTGGCCATCTTGCAAGGGCTTTTCTTCCTCATGTCAGAGCCTCCAGCAAGGAGAACAGTGGGCGGCATAGTAGTGACATCAAATCTCCTGAATCTAGCAGTCCGAGGCACAGTGCCTTAGATCTCACGCTGCAAATATATAGATATGAGGCTGAAGGCACTGGAGTGTCTAGGAAAACTCACATAGTAGGAAGTAAACTGCTGTGTTTCAGGAGGCGTTCCAACAACAGGTGCTGCTTAGGTGCATATTTTTTACTTTGAGTTCATGTCTACTTTAAAGTGAACCTTGCTATTCTCCAAGCATATGAACATAGATGGACCTTCATAATCTGCTACATTGGTTGTTTTACATGTGCTCAATTTTCCTTTAAACACGAAGACTTAAGACTATTACTGAAATTCACATTATAGACTTTTTGTCAAAACCTCTATTTCTAACCGCTCTCCTGGTCACTGAGATATGCAGAAATCAGTGATACATGACTCACAGTTTTTTTTGAGGTGTCTGATGCATGGCCTATGGTTGACTGCATGAATTAACTTTCTCTATTCTATGCGATAAGCAAGATGGCAGCTCCCTGTGGAGTATTAGCTGGGTTTCTGGGGACAGATTGGTGTTTGTATGGCTGAGTTGTTTTTATAAGAAGTAGTTTAGCAATTTTGGCAGCTGTTTCTGTAACCATTAGCAAAGAAAGGGTTGCTTTTATGGTGGTTGAAGATCTTGCACTTTGACACCAAGACCACTCACTCTGTACAAGGAGAGAGAGCAGCAGTGTCCGGTCTTTATTACTAGAAGCACCTGCACAGATTACTGCACAGACCTGGAAGAAATACACAATGCACAGTGAGATTCAAAGAACAATACACATTCCCCTTGTATTTAGACAATATTTGATTATTTCAGAGTTTGGCTTTAACAACCTAGATTACAATCTTCAGTAATAGTTACAGGCAAACTTTTGTTTCCAGAATGGAACATTAGAATTTATCAAGTTTGTATTGCTGTTAGTGTCTCTGCTGGGGGGATTTTTCACTTACTACCTGTCTTGGTGACACTCTGACACCCTGAACTGACTGTAAAGCTGCCCATACACCTTGCGATCATCGGAGGAAAGTTTTTCGTCCGATGATCGAACCGTCATATGATTTTCGTACGGCGGCCCCATCCTGCCCCGATTATTGCAAGGTGCAATCAGCTGTAGTTAAAAAAACCACCTGGACGAATTGTGGTAATCAACCGCACATATTTTTGTTTGCGCATGAGCAGTGTTAAACGTACGAATTTTGACCAACCTTGTGAAAATCGTACGATCGACCAAAGTTTTCTAACCTGCTGGATAGTCAAAAGTCGATCGATTGTACAGTATTTACGGTTGTACACTGCCCATCAACCTTACGAATATCGGATAAAAATGCGATCGCATACGAAAATCGGCCGCTAATCGTAAGGTGTATGGACACCTTTAGAGGAAACTTCTCCAATGCTAATACAACATAAACAACATAGATAATTCTCTATACTATGAACTCTTGGCAATTCACTACCTTAGTTGCAAGGTAGACAACACATGCTGTTTTATCAACTGCGGCACACTTAGGTGCTGTGGTATAAACCTTCTGCCCTGCTGGGCAAATGCCGTTTACACGTTATTACCACCACTCGATGCCGCCAATGAGCATGGGAATTTCCTGTACTCCTCGTCAGCATCTTAGAGTATTTTGGTAGTGTCATAGAAACATACACAGAATTCCAGGGTTTGCATTCTGGTCTTATAAATTATAGTAAGCCAAAATCTGGATGGATCCTTAGCTATTCTATGGAACAGCGCTTCCAAAAACAAAAGGTACTGTAGATACGGGTAAGTGACTATACTTATTTATTATTTACTACTGCGTTCTCTGGTCTGCCTGTAATTCTCCTTTAACATTTTTTAGGCTCTGTTTGTACTGTGGCAGACAGAGTGCTCTTCTGCCAGTTCTGCCTTTATATAATATTTATATTCTCTGAGAGGGAATATATTTTTGTAACATATTCCCACACTCCCTGTGAGCAGATGCACTTCTGAAAGCATTACTGTCAGCTTACAGGGATGTTTTCCATCAGATCCTGACATACCCTAATTAAACTTGTAGAATGGCAGAATAGGATAATTGTTAAGTATATGCATGAGAGCTAAATTTACTTTTGTTTTTTGTTTTTTTGTCTTTGATAGTAGAAAAACTTTGTTTGTGAAGTTAACCCTCGCATTGTGTGAAATTCTACTTCAAAGCCTCAATATTATACTTTTGTTTAAAAACAAAACGCAACAAGCATAAAATATGGCAGCCAGCCAGAACTGAGATTTCTGCTGATAAAGGAAAGCTGATTGGTCGACATGGAATACAATTCCGCAAGTACCCAGTATTCTCAGATTAACACTTTCTTGCTGACTCATGCACATATGCATCAGCATAGAGGTTGGCCCTAATGTTGGCTGTACTCATATGCCCACTCAATAGCGCACGCCTAGAAAGTTGCTGACAACTACCGGTCACTGTTTACAATCGGGAGTCAGTGGGATAAGCTCCTGATCATGTGACTGCAGTGACAGCCAATCATGGCAATGACATGATCAAGAAGCCGGCCACCAACTCCCAGTGGCAAGATCCCTTAACCCTTTCACTGGCAGCGCCGTATCCCTTTACAATGCTGGCTTCGGGCCCCTTTAAACAGACTCCTGGCAGCCAACTGTTTAGCTGTGTAAAGGCAACTTTTGGCTTCATGCTGAAAGCCATTCTCGTGGCTGAGCTGCTGCCAGATCGCTTCCAGGGGCCGGCGAACAGGCCCCCCCCCCTCACCTCATCGCCCTCACCTTGCTTCCTGCTGGCCCGGGACTGGCATCACCGGTGTCCACAGATAGAGGGGAGAAAGACCAGGAAATATCTGTTCACCGATCTCCTCCCTGCTGAATGTAGCCAGAAGTGACTCTTATGACAACTTCATCTTTTATATTTTCCAAATATTTACTGAAAAATTAAAGATTTGCACTAATATCATGTGATGTAAAAATTTGCAGCTGCCGCTATTTTATTCTACAGGTTCTGTGCTTTCAGGAAATAACTCTTAGGGGATTTAAGCAATTTTCAGGCCTCAAATGCGGATGTGTGCAAAAAAAGCTTCGGCAGCAAAAGGGTTCATAAGAGGTTATGTTGGGTATGTATACTTGTTATGTATACTATACCACTGGTTCTTAACCTGTGTAACCTCAGGACCCACATTTCTCTTTGGTCATTAAGTCGCAACCCAAGTCGCACCGTTTCAAAACGCACGGCAGTGTTCCAGTGTGGGTGAATTGTGGGTGGGAGGTGTCATTCAAATGAATGGCTGGTCATCGCACTTCCTGCACCAGACCGCCCAGTAGGTGCAATTGCGTGGTACAGTGCGTTAATCACACTTTTTGGGGGGATCCACCCAGTCTCCGTACCTTACGAGAACTAGAGTGGATCCTCAGCCTGGGGTCTCCATATGTACATTGCTTGTATAGCTCCCGTGCGCATCCTGGAGGGGTGCTGGGAGCCAGAATGTGATGTCACTTCAGCCCAGGCACCTCTACAGGGCACGCAAGGAAGCATGTATAGATGGAGCTCCGTCGCTGCCATACCTCTAGCCCACCCCACCCCCACCTCAAGCTGACACTTTGCATCGGGCAGCATATTTTGAATTGCTGCTCTGTGCGAGAACTGACAGTGCTGCGCTAGGGGCAGGCTGAGGAGCCTCTCACCTAGCACAGTGGAAGGCATGCGGTGACCACTAAACACGGGGTTGCGACCCAATTTTGGGTCACGACCCACCAGTTGAGAACCACGGTACTATACGATGTTAGATATGTATAAGAGGTTATGTTGACAATGAGACTGTCACAGGTCGGCTCAGTAGATCGGGAGGTGAGCGAACACATACCGGCGTTGGCTCACCTCTCGCTCAGCTCTCTGCCGTGACGGGAGGGGCTCGATTCCCCCCTCCCCGCTCCGATCCGCCAGCGCTGACTGGCGGAACGGACGGGGGAGGCTGCGGCGTCTCATTATACCAGCTCGCGGTTTACTGAGCCTAGGGTGACGGGAGGACGCTAGTTTGTGTCCTCCCGTTACCTTAAGGAGAACTATGGGGAAAAGCCTTAACCCCATAGTTCTCCTTTAACTAAACAAGAATTTTCACACAGGATATCTGGGGTGATTTACTCAATGATTTGTGAATCTTCACACAATAAATGGTGTCAATATTCCCTTCAACTGCTTTTTACTTGATTGGATAATTAAATTGAATTCACACAATTTATTGTGTAAAGATTCTCAAATATTTTAGTAAATCAGCCTTATTGTGTCTATTTATTTGGTTAAAAAAAGCTTGATGCATTAGCTGCATATAGAAAAAACAAGGCGTATGGAGCCAACACTAAACATCGGTGTACCACATCCCAACATTTTTTGAAATAATTAAAACATAAACCAGTAAATAGGGCTTTAAGGTGCAATTACAATGGTGCTAATACTGAGCATTTTCACGACTACTCGTACTCATGCTCCGATACCAAAAAACGAATGCAGAGATTTAATTATGCAAATCGAAGCGCCTGCCTTGGGAACCACACGGCACCTGTTTACAGCGCTTCCGCCAACATGCACATATTCCCCTCTTGAGACCCTCTGCATCTCTCCCCCTTCTTTGACCCTCCGCCCAAGACATCAGGCCAGCGCCCCAGAGGAGAGCGGCAAAAACAGAGGATGTACAGGTGTGGTGCAGCAAAACTGCACCTGAACTCCACAACTACTTTAGAAATATTGCCTGCTGTTTCTGTCCTGTTCTTTATTCTGCATTGCTGTATAATGTATTGCTGGGATTTGTAGTCCTCCATAGCTGATGATATTCTGCATTGCTATATAATGTATTGCTGGGATTTGTAGACCTCTATAGCTGGTGCCATTCTGCACTGCTGTATAATGTATTGTTGAGATTTGTACTCCTTTTGTAACTGGCTCTTTTCTGCATTGTATAGAATGTATTGCTGAGATGTAGTCCCTCTACAGATGGAATCAATGACAGAACTACCAGTGGCAGTGGTTGCAGCTGCGACTGGGCCCCGGTTCTCCACAACTGTCCTAAAATAATTAGTCTGCCTTGTTTTAGAAACACACAATGCCACACAAAAAAAGTTATTTGTAATTGGTTTCGGTAAGTACTTGAAGAAAAGTATCAGTAGTCATACTCGGTCTACAAATGGTATCGGTGGATCCCTAATTACAATCAGACTCAGACTTAAAAATGTAAACCAATATTTGACTGGTGCAAATATAAAATGTCATTTATAAATTAAAGGCTAATTTCACCTTTACTAATATGTACCGTGCTACACCCATATTTAAAGGAGAACTATGAGGTGAGTGCTTTTCACTCACCTCATAGTTCTAGCCCACCTGTGGCAATGAGACTGTCACAGGTCGGCTCAGTAGATCGGGAAGTGAGCGAACACATACCGGCGTTCGCTCACTTCTCGATCCTGCCACAGCTCTCTACCGTGACAGGGGAGTGGCTGGATTCCCCCCTCCGCGCTTTGATCCTCCAGCGCTGACTGGTGGAACGGACGGGGGTGGGGGCGGGTACAGCTGGCTCTGCCTCTAGATAGGCAGAGCCAGCTGTCACTCACGCAGCTGGGCGGATCCAGACATAATTGTCGGGATCCGCTTCAGCTGCGGCATCTCAGTATACCGCGAGCTACACTATGGGGAAAAGCCCTAACCCCATAGTTCTCTTTTAAGGTATAACATGGAACATGGTGCAATTTTGCCCCACCCCACCCCCATACCTGAATCACAGTGTTCTTCTCCTGTGTCATTCCTTCACAGATCTATTAAAAAAATCTGTCCTATCTGCCTCAATGGAGTACAAGTTTGGTGAT
Source organism: Nanorana parkeri (assembly GCF_000935625.1). Classification (NCBI taxonomy): domain Eukaryota; kingdom Metazoa; phylum Chordata; class Amphibia; order Anura; family Dicroglossidae; genus Nanorana; species Nanorana parkeri. The sequence goes on along the minus strand of NW_017307169.1, from coordinate 548,038 downwards.
ATCATTGCACTTGTAGTCAATAGATAACTTTCTCTAGTTCCATAATTAATGGTAAATTCCTCGGTAGTATGGCTGTATTTCAAATTCTTTTTTTTGCAAAAGCGAAGTATGCCTTTAAAAAGCACAAGCTACAGCACATATACAGAGTAAACTTGTAATAAATCTGTCCCTATATCCAGATGTCCTATAACAGCAAATATACTGTTCTATCTGAGGACCATATTATATTCTGGGAAAAGAAACTCTCGTGAAGCGTTTCACAGTATTATGCTTCCTCAGGAGGGAGGGCAGGGGTTGGTCCCAGGTGGGAATCCTAGGGGATTCTAATCAAAGCAATCTAGGAAACACCTCATAGCAAAATGGTGTTCTGGTTGCTAGATTGAAGAAGGGGGAAGAACCTCTGTCCACAGCTAGGTACACCTATATTTGTGAATGGAAGGCTAAGTCCCTGTGACACTGCAGAGGTGCTGCAGGGTGCATTGTGGTGTCCTTCTTCTATAGGGCAGGCCATTTATGTGAAAAATTTAAAATCACACTCCAAGAAGTGCAAGAATTTATTTTTACATTGCATCGCACCACATCACATTGTAATAGGTTACCATGTGATGTGGTGTAATACAACGCAAATGTGATGGCTGTGTACATTGGAGTACCATAAAGAAATAATGGCACAGCAACACATCAAGCATTGCAATATACGATGTGGGATTGTGTGCGTCATCACATGCACTCCTGCATTTCAAAGATGTGAATGGAACCAAAGGGGACAAAATCCCCAGTACGTAGATCATCCAGGGAAAGGTAGCGCAAATGGTAAACGTAGACCATAGGAAAGAAAAAGCTGCAGTAACAGCATTGTGATCGCACCACAGAGTGACCACACTACCATGTAAATGTAAATAATACTCTAAATGCAATTTCAAATAATTAAACGCCCCTTTGGGAATTATTTTTTCAATGCACACTTCTATCTGAACATCTTTTTCAATTCCTGTTTGAATCTGTCCGTTTTTTAAAATCTCTGGCTGAAAACTAGGCGTCAGTCTCTTATCTAGTTCAGCACAAATGTGGTTGTTAAAATTCTGTGTTTGCCCTTGTCTGGTCCATATCTCTTTGAAATTGTGATGGGCTTCACCTCTCCTTCTACTAAGTGTTGCATGGTTTTGTGCTACGCTATCGATTAAGTAGCTTTCTTAAAGTTTTTTACATTTAATCCTCTCTTTTCTTCGCAATCCACTGAAACAAAATTGGAATTAGTTGTATAAGACACTGAACGATGATTAATTCAGTGCTGGATAAGTCACAGAGAGAGGGGAGTGAATGAATTTAAAGTGCATGCAATCCTCTTAAAGCTTTTTTTTTTTTTCAATTTGCATTATAGATGAAGCTTTACAGCACTGGGCTTCATTCGGTTTGCAGAGAAGACTGAAGGACCTTAGCTATTTTAAACATGTCTTAGCTTTTTTTAGCTTTACATATGAAGTATGGCATTTCATTAAGCATGCATTTTTTATAGATCATGGTGAAAATGTATTTGGCTCAGAGTGTATGTTAAAGCCTGCAAAGCATTGTGTAAATGGATGCAATACATTCTTGTGGGTAATGTTTGTGGTCTATGTGGAATGTAAAAGCATACATTTAAAAGGGAAAGGAAATGAGCTAGTAACATGCAACATTTTTTTTTTTCACTAGCACTGCTTGTTGACCATAGCAGGGACAATTAGAGCTGTGCCTTCCTCAGGCGTGCCTCAACATTTTTTACACAGGGTCATGACTTTGTGAAGGGAGCTCCTAATGTAAAGGGGGCTCTAATGTGAAATAGGGGCTCTGATGTGAACAGGCTCCTGATTTGAAAGGGGACTCTGATGTAAAAGGGAACTCATTTTTTGTGTTTTTGCGTAGAGCCCCCCCTTTAAATCTATACCGGACCCCTATATGGGATAAATGTCTGGTATGCATATTGGAGGGGCCACACATCCATTTTTACATTTGTTTTTTTTTACAGTTAATACTAAAGTTTCTTTCTACTCGCTTCATGTTTTGTATTTCAATAAAATTTTGTCATTTTGCTAAAATACTTTGGACTCTATGGTGAATGTGAAGTTAATGATTTTTCCAATGTGTTTTCCAATGGGCTTTCAGTGGCTCCCAGAAGTTACAGAAGCTTCTTTGAACCATCCCACATCTGTACCTGTGCTGGAAATAGCCCCTCATTAGCCTCACTAGTTAACATATTTTCCACAGCGAGTGAAATGAAAGAAGTAATGTAACACGACACACAGGCGTAACCTGGTGGAGCCATTACCCCATTACTGCACAGCTTCTCTGGCTAGGAGTGATAAGTGTGATGCCACTGTAATCTTTTGCATGGGGCTCCCTGCAGTTCCAGCTTCCATGCTCTTTTAATGTTCCAAACAGCTAAGCTCCATTGGAGAGATTCATGTCCACACATTTACACCGATTCTCCTCATTTCCAACAAAGGCAACTTTTTAGATTTCCTCCCCTTCCCATCAGGGAGTAGTCCCAACACCTCACCAAAGGGGAGCACCCACGCCCATCATGCAGAGCACTCACATCTTGCTGTTCTATGACCTTTCCATAACAAGAAGGGGTTCTCTCTCTTTTCTACTTTGCTGTGCCACACCTTCTAATTCCTCCAACTTTCAACTTTATTTATATCCTCTTAGGGAATGTTGAGCGACAGCAGCACTCCAATGCTAACAACCTGGGTGGTGCCTACACTTAAGAGGCCCCAATTTATCAACTAACAGGGCCAGATGAGTGAGTACAAAGTAAAGTAAGAATGAATGGGGACATCCAGTGGTGCCTAGAAGAACTATAACATAAATCTCACTATATAAATACCAATAGGGCCCTAAACACCCTTACAGAAAAAGTAGAATGATGAATCTAAAGGAACACAAAGAAAAACACAAATGCAAACAGACATGAACAACAACATTTGCAAACCTTTCCGTAATTCTGTACAGTTCAAAGATAACCCTATTTAAATATTCCTTAGTACCTGTATTGGAAGTAAACCTACTGGTACTTGTTAAATAACCAAAGCTGGATATTTTGCAGTTGCCAATCCAGATACAGATGTCAGCCTCAGGGATTGCTACAAAATAACGTAGCCAGCGAGAAGGAAGGGTATGTTTCGAGTCGAGATGCAGCTGTGAGCAATTTCTATACAGAAATAAGTGAATGGACGCCACTCATTAGTGTGCAAGGCACAAAGGAGAGCTCTGTTATAAGGTTTCAAGTACCCAGCAACACCGTGCTGGACGGTTTTACAGGTCAAGTGAATGTGCTACGTAAGAAAATATATTTTACTTACTCCCTATTGGCTACTGGTATCATTGTTAGACGTTACTATAAGGGAAGTATGTTATCTTACACAACCTTCTACACATTTCCCAATATCTAAAGGAAATTTGTCAAGGCCATATCCATCTTAATTTTAATTAAAATATTTTGTAGTTATGTTAAAGGGAACTCTCATGAGATGAATGCCTGTGGTGTCCTTGTCTACACCTTTTACAAAAGACCAATTCCTGATCCTTGTCTGATCCTTCTACTTCTCCAACCAAGTGAGTCACTGACCTGAAAAAAGAATACAGGTTGGGAACATCACTGGCAGCCTTCTGGTCACTGACTTAAGTAGTTCACGTAAAGGATCAGAATGACAACCTAGAAATTCTTGTTGAAGATATTGGGAATGGTAGCAGATTCAGCGGTGAACACACGAAGGGTCAGCGCGAATAGCCCGCCGAGCTCCCCACAAGGGGGTGCGCCTTGTGAAGCCCTGATTGGCTAAAGCCTTGCACCTGACCACAGGTCAGGTGCAAGACTTTGCCCAATCAGGGCACAGAGAACTGTGAGAGCCATGATTGGGCAAAGTCATGATGACTTTGTCCAATCATGGCTCTCCTGTCAGATGCCCTACAACTGTAAACAGGTGGGCGGAGCTAGCTGCGGCAGGAGTTCGTCACAAGCGGATGGGACCTTCGTCGTCTTTTCTTTTAAATGATGTATTTCTATTTATTTTTTATTGTCTTTTTTATTTCATCGAATCATTGCTGTAGAGGACAACACTGGGTGTTGTGATTGACACTGGATTACGTCGGTGGATCAATTTTTTTGTTTGTTTTAAAAAAAAACAAAAGCTTGTCTTTTTTGTTTTTTTTCCAAATGTGCTACAGTACTTTGAGTGACGTTTATTCAGTCATGCAATGCTGCACTGAAACAAATTTTATACCATTTTTGGGCACAGATAGAGCTTTCTTTTGGCGGTATTTAATCGCCACTGGGGTTTTTATTTTTTACTATATAACAAAAAAAGTAACGTAAATTTTGAAAAAAAACCTGTTTCCCTATAAAATGTTATGACACATTTATTATCACCCCAACTTTTTAGTAAAATATAAAAGACGGGGTCATGTCGGGTAAATAGACACCGAACATGTCAAGCCTTAAAATTGCGCGCGCCCGCGAAATCGCAAAAACAACCACACCCAAAACTGTCCATAGGCTATTCTTTAAAAGCTTTTAGTGTTATCAGTAATGAATGGCCCTAAAATTATTGCTCTCACAACCGACATTCACGGCGATGTGTAACATGTGCGGCACAATAGGTGGAATCGTCGTTTTCACACATAGACACACCCGACATGGGGGGGACTTTAAAAAAAATTTTATTTTACTTTTTTGTTTTTATTTGTGACTTTTTTTAAGCTTGTTTTTTATGCTTTTAATGTTTTTTTAAACTTTTTTTTTTACACTTAAAGGAGAACTATGAGGTGAGTGCTTTTCACTCACCTCATAGTTCTAGCCGACCTGTGACAATGAGACTGTCACAGGCCGGCTCAGTAGATCAGGAGGTGAGCGAACACATACCGGGTTCGCTCACCTCTCGATCCTGTCACGGCTCTCTGCTGTGACAGGGGGAGGGGCTGGATTCCCCTCTCCCCGCTCCGATCTGCCAGCGCTGACTGGCGGAACGGACGGGGGAGGGGGCGGGTACAGCTGGCTCTGCCTCTAGATAGGCAGAGCCAGCTGTCACTCACGCAGCTGGACGGATCCCGTCAGCTAAGTCGTGATCCGCTTCGGCAGCGGCGTCTCAGTATACCGCGAGCTGCAGCTCGCGGTATACTGAGCTTAGGGTAACGGGAGGACGCTAGTTTGTGTCCTCCCGTTACCCTAAGGAGAACTATGGGGAAAAGCCCTGACCCCATAGTTCTCCTTTAACTTAATTGCTATCACATGGGGGGCTAAGAAACCCCCTATGTGATAGCCAATTTACATAACAGGTCATCTTTATGGAGACATCAGGGGTCTCCAAGACCCATAATGTCACCTAGGGACCCCTAGACAAGCTGATGAAGCAGAGATCTGCTCAGCAGCTTCTCACCAGCATCTGTTGCCGGAGAGTGACACTGAGTTCGGGAGTAATGTAATATACATCAATTCCTGCATTTGAGGAGCGGAGAGGATCTGTTCTGATTGCCACTGACAGAGACGCCATGCTGGTCCTAGCCGCACCGGCACATCGGATCTTGGGGCGGGCAGGTGGGGGGGGGGGCGCACACCGACACCTACTACAAGTGATCGGGCATCTCTAGAGACGCCCGATCACTTGAATGTAAACAGCTATCGCTGTCTTTAGAGACGCCCGATCGCTTGAATGTACACAGCCATCACTGGCTGTTAACATTTCTGACAATGTCCCCACTCGTGTGCATGCTGAGTGCCGCACACTCGTGCTCCTGCCCCTATAAAGACGCCCTTCCGCTCCTAAAAGGCTCCCGTCTGGCCATTCAGGAACTGCCAATAGACAGGACGTGGTTAAATGGGTACCCTAAACAAAGGAGCGAGATGCTTGTGCTGGAGTCATTCACCAAATATACCCACGTGGCTACATGAGGTAAATGGCATTCTGCCCCCTTGGCATCCTACCCCTTAGTTCACGTGCAGCTGTGGGCAGCTAATTGTGCAGCAATGAAAGGGGCTTCCTTCTGTTTTTGGAGGAGCTTGGGTTTGGTCCTAACCTCCTGACCTCTTCCCTAGACATTAACATAAAGGAGGAATTCTAGCTTTGATGGTTGCCTCCATCAGAAAATTCCTGTTATTTATTTATTACAGGTATTTATATAGCGCCGACAATTTACGCAGCACTTTTACATAGCGTACATTCACATCAGTCCCTGCCCTCATGGAGCTTACAATTTAAGGTCCCTATATCCCATGCATACATACAGGGCCGATTTAGACTGGAGCCAATTTACCTTCTAGCATGTCTTTGGAGTGTTAAATATAAAAGTTTAGACTTCCCACTACTGTTTTCTTGAAATTGGTCACCAGGATAGAAAGTTAGGCAACAGCTCCCAAACAGAAAAACAAAAATGTGAAAGAGTACCTAATCCTTCCTTGCTTTACCCAAAACTTGAAAAAGAATTTCAGCTGGAGCTTTACTTTGAATCCTCCAAGCAATATATAAAACAGTAAGATGAGCAGTTACCAAAAGAGCTGAAGAAAGCTGCAATCTTCTATTACTACATAAGAAACGTTAAAGAGCATGTACTGTAATTTCCAGTATAAAATCATTCAGAATCAGATGTCGGATGGAAATGGGTTAAGATAAAATAATGTGTTTACTATGTGAACCATTTTGAGGTGCCATGGGAACAGAACACTTAAATGGAGCATTTGCCCAGAATTGCTGCAAAAATAAATGTAATTGTGTAGCTGGGAGAATTCATCTAGTTTATTTATCATCAATAACCAATTCCGCAGCCTGTTTTAACCTAACAAAACATGCGAGCAGGATTTTTTGTGTTTGTTTTTAAATGTGTGTAAATGTGTTTTACGGGGAGCATGTGCTGTAAGGCTTGGCTCACACCTGGGGGTTCAGAAAACGCAGAATCGCGCACAAACACGAAATGTGTTTGCCATTAATTTCTAATAGCACCCCAAACGCAGTGGCAAGTCACGTGGTTTTCTGCTATTTCCGCCTGTCCAAACGCAGCAGATAAACGCGTCCCACAAAATTTTGTCGCGTTGACCCTTAATCAGAAATCAATGGAACCGTGCAGCAAATGCGTGTTCCTGGAGTGGAGTACAGTGGCTACTAAAAAGAGGGGCAGCAGAAGTGGAGACTAGAGTGAAGACCTTGCTCAACATCATCTGGGTGCGCTGCTCACTGTCTTAAAGCTAAACTCAGGACTTCACTTCACCTCGCCCCCCTCAGACTATTCGCTGGCATTGATAAAGCTAAATAGTAGGGATGCACCGATATATCGGCTGCCGAAACATATCGGACGAAAATTGCATTTTGGCATAATGCTGAAAGTGCCATTTTCTAGCCGATACATCGGTGCATGCATTCTTTCTCTCCTTCCCGCTGGGGGCTGCTCTGTGTCCCAGGAGAGTAGCTGTCAGAGGCGGCCGAGCGTCCCTGTCCCTTTTGTTATTTATGTTATGAGATGCGATTTACTATTTTGGATATTTTGAGTGCTTCCTTTTTTTAAAACATCCCTTTAAAATAAAACTCCACTTTGACTGAAACAGGAAAACAAAACCTTCCCAGTAAACTATTTACATTGACATTTTTTAGTAAATGTTTTGGAGATTCATGCCTTGCTTACTATGGGATCTATCTATAAACAATTTGCGGAGCCATGCGCCCTGTCAATCTCTGTGAGCAAAATGAACGGTCTTAATAGATCTTCTTAAATGCATCATTCAGAAAATACCAAATTATGGCTATTAGATGGAGCTGAGGAGCAAAGATAATAAATTCTTATTTCCTATGCTACTCAGCTCCATGTAGATTTGTAGGAAGAATGGCCCTGTGACTTGTTTATAAATAGACCTCAAAGACTTTAGTTAAAAGGATTTCTGATTTGGAGGTTCATCTTTCATTAAAACTAACTCTACAGAAGTTAGTTATATATTTTCTATAACAATTAGTTATATCATTTGTATTGAAGTTATAGTCCCATCATGGTAGCAAGCTTAGAGCAGTGGCTACTTTACAACACACACAGGGACCATAGGGAACAAAAGTAGAGATGATTTGAGAATCTACAGCAGAGTGATACACAAATAAGATGCATTTTTGTTAATAGTTAGTTGAATGCATTTTTAAGATTTAACTCCTGAGTTTAGTGTCTCTTTAAATACTAAACCCCACTTTCTCCTTTCACTTCCACTGCTGAAAGCTTGCTTTGGAAACTGACACTTCTGGAGTGTTGGTCCTTCTGATCTCCCGCTGCACTGGCTGCTTTCTCCCTCAGACCTCTATGCCACCACTTGTAGTGATGTGGGGTCAGCAGGAGGAACTGTACACCGTGTACAGAATGCCCCCAGGGTACTGTTTTGTAAGGAAGTGACAAAAAGAAATCACAGCAGATGTAGATTAAAATGGAAAGATAATTTTCAACAACTCGTACATTAGAAAATGGATAAAGTAGAAATTCTGCTTTTAAACTGAAGTTTAATCTGCTTATAGTTCTCCTTTTACTGGTTCCTCTTTCCTCTCAAAACAGTTTTCAGCAAAATCTTTCTGTTTACATTACATACATTATTTTAGTCCCAGTAACGTCTGGATCTTTGTGCTGCTCTATGCAATGAAGGCAGATCATGACTGGTGGTAGGGACTGACAGGCAGCTGCATATAGCTTCCTGAAAACATCACAGCACCCTGCCCCAGTACTCACCTCTAATGCAAGCAAAGGGCTGGCTCTTTGGAAGAGTCATGCAAAATTCAAAAATGCCTCCTTACAGTCTAATGTACACTGTTAGAAGCTCACAGTGTGCTGTGAAATCAGAGTAAGTAATTTCAGGACTGGGGAGGAGCCTCTCCAACTGTGCCAGATGGAGAGCCGGAGGTCCGCTTTAAGCAAAGGTGTAGCAAAGGAGTATTATCACAGTGATTGCAGTGTTCAGCAGAGAGCATTATGTGTTTACTAGTTCACTTTAGAGTTGCTCTCCTCTTGCTAAATGCTCATTTTATGTAGTCTGCAATATTTATTTCTTAAATTGTACGAGTTAAAAAACAGTAAAGTATTCACTCATACTTGGTAATACAGCTGGGGTGTGACTATCTTTGGCAATGGATGGTTGAATCTGATCCCTTCTGTTGCTAGCCGATAATAAGACCTGGTGTTGGTCTCTAAAATCTGCTCCAACAGGCACTGGGCCCAGATGTTACTATTCTGTGAGGTGACAGTGCTGAATGAATATATGTACTAACTGCCAGGTAGTTTGACATAAAATTAAAATATTTTGGACATGCTTGCTTTCATTTTCTAACTTGTGCAGGAAAAAGAAGAGCCATATAGGATTATTTGATAAAAAGTATACAGATCAAAGTGCACTAATCCATAGCATCCCATCATATTTCACATTTATGACTGGCTGCTTAGTGGTTTGTGCTTCAATTGTTCTACTGAATACCCCAGTTATGGTTGTTGCCATGTGCAACCCATATCATAGTGTCTGAAGAAGTCACTGACACCAATTGATGCACCCATATCATAGTGTCTGAAGAAGTCATTGACACCAATTGATGCACACATATCATAGTGTCTGAAGAAGTCACTGACACCAATTCATGCACACATATCATAGTGTCTGAAGAAGTCACTGACACCAATTCATGCACACATATCATAGTGTCTGAAGAAGTCACTGACTCCAATTGATGCACACATATCATAGTGTCTGAAGAAGTCACTGACACCAATTGATGTACCCATATCATAGTGTTGGAAGAAGTCACTGACACCAATTCATGCACACATATCATAGTGTCTGAAGAAGTCACTGACACCAATTGATGTACCCATATCATAGTGTCTGTAGAAGTCACTGACACCAATTGAGGCACCCATATCATAGTGTCTGAAGAAGTCACTGACACCAATTGATGTACCCATATAATAGTGCCTGAAGAAGTCACTGACACTAATTGATGTACCCATCTCATAGTGTCTGAAGAAGTCACTGACACCAATTGATGTACCCATATTATAGTGTCTGAAGAAGTCACCGACAACAATTAGGTACCCATATCATAGAGTCTGAAATAAGTACTGTTCAGTTCTCATGGCAGCCAGTCAAATATTTTTTGATTTCTTATACTGCACTGAAACTGGTTGCTCTGGGAAACCAGAACATTTTTCTACACTGTAGGTATCACATGCTGGCTCTAAAGATCAAAAGCTGAGCAATCACAAACCACTGATCGCTCATGGCTTCTCCATGCATAGAGCGGTAACTCAATCATTGCTCCTTGCAGGGATTGCCCCCTCCTTTTCCTGTTCCTCTAGTGCTCCTCTAGTGCTCATTAGAGGGTAGACGGTAGGGAGCGGGCACAGCTAGCAGCGCCTATTGATGTAAATCAGGCAGCGTGGTGGATCCCATTTATATTGTCTAGATCAGTCCTGTGACCCTAACTTTGGGTCACAGGAGGACATTAGGACTAAAAAAGGGACGGAAAAAAAAGGTTTGGCTTTAGTTTTCATTTAAATAAACATAAATAATATTCAAATTAATAAAACAAAAAAAAGGGGAAGCGATCAGGGTGCTTGAGCCTGTGACATCTGCAGAAGCCGGCAGTATGAAAAGAGGGACACTGTAGACTTGGGGAAGTGATCAGCAGTCATTCAGCTGCCTAATCACATTCACAAAGCCTTCGATGGAGCTGCATTGAAGTTTACATACTGTTTGGATGAGATTGGCAGCATGTTAGATGTTGTAGTAAAGATTGACTTTCATTTGGTTTTAAATGTACATGCACCTCAGGATGTTGCTGACCCCCCCCCAATGCTATCTACATCTTTGACAACATGAGGACAGTGCCTTCGAGAAGTTTCCAGTCAGGCTTTGCAATCACAGGATATAGATAGCATGATGGGGCCTGAGGGACACCATAAGATGCATGTGGATTCTGATGATAGCTGGCAATTTTTCAATGCCGATCGCTGGACAACCAGAGCACTGACAGAAGTCAACCATGGTGCTATGCATGTATCAAGGTACATTTGTATGGCTGTTTAATGTACAAAATCAAAGTACTATTCTTTCTATACAGAAGATATTTAGTTTGATGTAATCTTTTTTGCATTCATTTAAGTCACGAGTATGTGAAAAATAGCAAAATAGCTGCTTGAGGTGTAAAATGAAATGCAGTTACTGGCAGCAGGAGGGTTAAGTAGACTTGACGTTCACAGTCTGGGGAAAAAAGGGTCATTTTTTTATTACAATATGTCCCTGAGCAATCTGGCTCCTTGGTGAACATTTCACATCAGAATTCATACTATGTAATACTATGTAGAGGGCAGCATATGACCATTATGGTAGTTTTAGTTTCTGGTCCTTTCAATTAACAGAAGTCAGACAGAAGAGCCCACAGGTAGAACCGATTAGTTTAAAGGAGAACTATGAGGTGAGTGATTTTCACTGAACCTCATAGTTCGAGCTGACGTGTGACAATTAAACTGTCACACGTCGGCTCAATAGATCGGGAAGTGGGCGAACACATACAGCCGCTCGCTCACTTCTCGATCCTGTCCCTGCAGAGAGCCGTGACTGTCACTCACGGCTCCCCGCAGGGATCCCCCCCCCTCCCTCCCCGATCCTCTAGTGTTGACTGGAGGAACAAATGGGGAAGGGGCGGGGACAGCTGGCTCTGCCTCTAGATAGGCAGAGCCAGCTGTCAATCACGCCGCTGGGTGAATCTCGACAGTAATGTCGGGATCCATCCTGGCTGCGGCGGTCTCAGACAGCTCGCGGTATACTGAGCTTTGGGTCACGGGAGGACGCTAGTTTATGTCCTCCTGTGACCCTGAGGAAAACTATGGGGAAAAACACTTACCCTATAGTTCTCCTTTAAAAAATGTGGACAAGTCCTAAATGCTTGAAAAGGAAACACCCGGTTAAAATGTAATGTTGTAGGCCAGCTGACCTTTTTTTGTTCACCTTTCTGTAACTTGCAGGGAAGACTGTCTAATTAAGAGGACAGTGCAGGGAAGATTGGTGTATGAAGAAATAACCAAATCTACATATTCACAAGTGTAATCTCTGTCTGTAGAAGGTGTCGAATTTTGTACTAATTAGTTCAGACTAAAATAGATATAGGGAAACGAGAATAAATACAGATTCACATCCATTAACATATTTAATTCATTAAAATGCATGCATTTAGGACAAAAACATTACTGGATTATCCTTATAATTGGGGTTATTCTTCACATCTCCACTGTACAGCTACTAGATTTCATGTAAAAGCTGAACTCCAAGATAAGCAAATATCTTAATATACTATATATGCTTCCTTGAATCTTAATGTGATTTGTGTGTTTCTTGCAGATCGTTGTGAAACTTTGCCCCTGTATAGGAGCTTCCTGTAATAAAGATCAGTCACTGCTTCTTTCTCTCCTCGTGCAGGGTGACTGGTCTTGTATCCGCCCCCTCCTGTAATTTTCTGTAGGTAGCCCAGCTGGGCACCTCCCACAGCTTTGCTCTCTGCACAGGCAATGTGCAGCACAGTGATGGTGTCCCCGCTAGTATTACAAGGTAATATCTAGGCTTGGAAAAGGAATCTGATGCACATAAATTGGATTATTATCCTCTGTGCCTATCGAGGAATATTTTTGAATGCACGTTTTTCTGAACAAAAACTATAACTTTTTATATGCTCAATCCACAAAATTCTGGTATTTCTGGTTTGGCAGGCACTTAAAGTGGACTTTTACCCCCTTTGACTAATACAGACCTGTATGCCTACTGAAATCACATCAGCATACAGGTATGCATGCTGATATGAAATCCTCTTACATTCATTAGTTAAACAGGCATTTTTATTTTACTTACAATTTCTTTTTTTCCCACTCCCTGGTCCATTTTGGCACACATTATGTAATGTGCCCAAGCATTGCATTCTGGGAAGATTACATCAGTAGAGCATTGCTGGAAAATCTCCCCTGTAATATCATGACATCTCAGGGAAAGGCATTTTCCTCCCCTGAGATAATGTGCATGGTCACATGTCCTAGTCACATGTGCCATGGTTCCAGGAAGTAAAGAGAAATCTAGTAACCTGCCCTTAGCTAAGATTGCCACTGTGAGAAGACTGGGGAAGGAAAGAAAATAATGTATGCAAAAAATACAGAGCCTGCAATGATCTAGAAGTATGTGTTTGTAGATTGTCATTACTAAACATTTCTAAAGGTGCCTTTGTTGTTATTTTGAAGATATGGGTAAAGTTCTGCTTTAATAGTGTGACTCTCCTGTAAAACTGAAATGTCAGTTTTGAGTGTTCTGATTCTTTAAACTTAAAGTAGATTTAAACTAATCTCTAAAATCTTGCATATTAAATGTGATTTCAAAATTATTGAATTTTCAGCTTTCAATAAAACAATACCTGGTAATGCTCCCATAAGTGTCCTTGCTCAGGCACCTGTTATAAGCTGACCACTGTCTTCCATTTCTGGTTCTGCATTGTCACCGTGTCTCATAAATCCCTAGTTTAGGCAATGCATGGCTTTGCCAATGTATGTTGCATAGGCACGGTCCAACTTTGTCACTATCAGGAAGCCACTCCAGTTCAATGATGTGCATCCTGCTTAAATATCCCAGTTGTAAGGAGTAACTGCTTTGTTGACAACCAGAAATTTTTAATATCTGGTTTCCGGCCCCCAGTAATGTGTTTTTATATTCAGTGCCATCCTGTCTCCCTTCTCCCAACATTGCTCTATAGTGGTGATAGGAAGCAGCTGCTGCAGCAAGACATAAACCCACCACTGGAGACCAGATGCCAGATAAGATTGGTATCCATGCCAGAAGAACAATTGACAGACTGCAGAGATAAATAAAAATAAAAGATAAGTGCTGAAAATGCACTTATCCTTTAAAACAAAAGCATTTTCTTTGTGGTATCTGATGGTCAATTCCACAGTCAATGTCCTAAATCTAAATAATGCATTCTAGCAGTGAAAAGTTATGGCACTGAACCATTAAGACCTTGCAAAGATTACTCCTTAATTTCATTATGGCCAATCATTGATGACAAGTCCTTTTAATTTCCTTTTGCCTTCCAATAACCCAGTGTCAGTGTGATTGTGACTGTCATTGTGTCAGAGTAGGTTGTACATAATGTTTTTGTGCAATTATTTGGTGAATTTAAACAACACAATGCCTGTACAATCTGGCTTTTATTTACATAAAATAATGAAAAAATATTATAAATGGAGACCAGTTTAAAACCCCCATGGCTTTATTGTGTTTGATAAGCGATGGCCTCATGTTGCCAGTCAGACATCAGGTTGACGAGTACCTAGCACAGTTTAGAAAATCACATACACAGCCAGGATTCAGGATTGCTAATAAGCCTTTTATTTGGCAGCACTATATATAATTTGTGAATTGGAAGCGCACGTGTGGCTGCCTACTTAAAGCAATTTTACAACCTCCATTTCTTTTTATCTTCTCTTTCATCCTCCCCATTCTGTTCATTACTTTAATACGCAATCTCCTCGTCATCATAATAACCCCGTCATTACAACTACATTAATCTGCCAGTACACAATGTTTATTCATGAGAATTCAATTACCCTGCCAACTGCGCCCTGCAGCTTAAGGTTTTATGTTCTGAATTGCAACTGTCTTCACACAGAGCTTTCAAAATTGGTAGGTTTCTATCACCATTGTACGAATCCTCAAAGGGATTGATTTTTTTGGAGGGTTTGCAAAGATACTACCTTTCTTCAAATAGAAATTAGGATAATCATAATACAGTACATTATGAATTTCATGCACCATGAAGAATGTCTGTGTCTGATGCCTGTTTTACTGCAAATTAACTTGGGATCCAAATTGCTATGAAATTCTTTATATATCGTAAACCAGGGCTGGACAATTGCCAGGAGCCAGGTAGCCAATGATCCTGAAAAAATTAAAGTGGGCACCTAACTTTTTCTCTAGTTGTTGTCATTGGAGCGGGCTCATAAAAAAAAAATCCTGGTGGCTCCTGGATTCTGTATTAATGTGTCCACCCCTGTAGCCTTTTATGTAATATTGAGTTGTAAACTGCTGCACAAACTGTTGGCCTATATAAATCCTGTCTAATAATAATATTATTATTATTATTATTATTACAGCAGTCTGATCAGTGTATTAGCTAAAACTGATATAGTTGTCCACACCATGGGGTGTCGAGCAGAGATCAGCAATGGCAACCTCCATATTCCCTCACTATAGGTTTCCTTTGAATGACCATATAAGAAAATCCCAGGACAATTCCAAAACATCATGACCGCATAATATAATTCTAATGCAGTTTCAGGTTAATAACCCTGTCTGTGAAATAGTTCTGCTTCTGATGTTCATGCAGCTCTTTAGCTATATTTAGAATCATTTTTTTTTTTTTTTATTAAGACGTGTGTGGCTACATCTCCACCTCACAAACCCATACCTGATCAGGACACGATGTGAAACAAAAAATTTAAGTGACACTAAACTCAGGAGTTAAAACTTTAAAATGCGTTCAAGTAACTTCACTACTAGTAAAAAAAATTGTTTTGTGTATCACTTAGATCCTCAAATCATCTCTGAATTGCTGCTGACACTGTCCTTCCTTCTGCAGGGTGGCTACTTTTGTTCCCCAGGGTCCCTGTGTGTGTTGTAAAGTAGCCACCACTTCAAGCTCGCTGCCATGAAAGGCTATAATTTCAATACAAATTAGTAAACTAAATGTGAGATTGTAGTCCATCACGAGAGTGAGCTTGACGTGGTGGTAATTTGGCACAAACTTCCTAAATTTCAGGCATTTCTAGATGACATGGTCTCACATATCAGGCACAGCGGACCCGAAAGCCCAACTGAAACCTCATTTTAAATCCACTAATTACATTCCAGGTGCATCACAACAGAAAGAGTTCGATGTCTTACAGTTTATTTTCTTTCTAAAGCAGCCACAGCCTAAGTAGAGAAGCCTGCCAGGAAGAAGTCAACTCTTTGCAGTGGTCTGATTACAGACCTATAGCTCTATAATCAGCAAATATAATGCTCCCCTCTTATTAGAGAGCTCTGGCTCTGACTCAGCAGAGCGTGTGTTGGACCTCTGTGAAAAGAAATCACTGCTTCCACACAGAGAGCAAGGGTCCTTTTCTGCAGCATACTGGCAGGAAACATGTTTTCTACGCTAATATTTAGAGAAAACATATGTTAAGGCTTTTGTTTTGATGCATCTGGAATGCATTTAGTTCAGTTGGGCTTTAAAATTAGCCTGGGGCTTCTGTACTGTAAACCTATAAAAATAGCACAACTGGTTAGAAGTCCTTTCCTTGTAGAGTTGCATTAGAGCGAATCTGCCCTTGTGGCATTACATTACAGGATATCTGCCTATTGCACCACGTGAATTGCATAGCACTGCCAGGAAAAAGAGAGGCTGGGCCATAGGAAAGGTAATTAGACATGCCTTGATTTTTTACTGAGCTGGTTAGGTCACTCGTACACCTCGGGAGGCTTAGGGTATGTGTTGGCAGGCTTTGTGCTTATGTCTAAGGCATCAGTTTAAGAGACTTCTAAGATCAATTAGAATTCATTGACAGGTGCATTTGACCTAAAGTTGACCTTCTTATGAGCTACAGTTGACCTGCTTTAGAGCCCATTCACATTGCGCGTTTAATCCCGCGATTTCTTCCGCGATATCGTGCATATTTGCCGCGCGATATCGCGAGAAGTTGCTTGTCCAATGATTTTCTATGGAGCTTGCCTGTCGCTCATCCCTTGTATATGACCCTTTTTCTCGCGGATGTCGCGCGATTTTTTCTTTTTTTTGTATGCAGCCCGACGGTGAAGGTGGCGCGATCGTCGCTGGAACGTCACCCGAACAGTCGCGCTATCCCGGCCGTGCGGAAATCTGCTCATGGTAAGTGTAACTCAGTGTGAATGGGGCCTAAAGAGGACATTGCATTCTCAAAGGCATAGGAATAAACAAATATCATTCATCGAACCTGATTAACATCATGATTTCGGCTGGTTTGTTTTATGCTTGCATGATGTCTTCATCTGGTCCAGTGGAGCATATATACTATGCCTGACAAATGGCTTTTACTGTACGTTAAAGTCAGTGCGTTGTTTTTGATTTTCCCACACCCTATAGTTATATAGAATACATGTCAATATATAGAATTTTTCATGTACATCAACAAGAAGATTGAATTATAGGGGAAATGTAATGACTATAATTATGTACAACTTTGTAAGTTCCATGTTGAAGTGCTCATACTTTACATAACGTACATAAAGTGTTACAGCATTTTCTTTGGAATATTCTTGCTTTGAGCTTCTAAATTGTTTTTTGCTTTGGCAATGAAATAAGCAAATGCACGTTTTACTCATTGTCAACAACCATTCCGTATGTGCATTAGAGTGTTGGTATTGATGAAGCACTTGGAAAAAATTGTCAGTTTTGGGTTTGATTTTGAGCAGCAGAAAGCAAGTCTCAGATTTCTCCTGCTTTGGACTAAAGCACAAAATACCAAACATGTTCATCAGCCAACATTGACTGTAGAATGGGCGTGGTCTAAGAATTGAAAGAATAGATTTGCTCTCCTTTCAGCCACATTCAATGGAATCTTGGTAAAATCGAAATAAGTCATGGCTCTGTTGTCCTTCCCATTACAAAGGTGAGTAAAAAAAACATTTGGAATATCCAATTGGTGTTCAGTTTATTAGAAGACAAATCCATGTGATCCAAGTCAATTCAAATTCTGATTGGCTCTCTTCGTTGACTTACGCCCCTTTCACACTGGTGTCCGTCCAATCCAATCAGCCAGGTCCGGAAAAACGAATGGAACAGAGCTCTGCTTCACTGGACCAGATCGGGGATAATCTGATGTAAACAGACAACTGTCCATTTACATCAGATTCCCCATAGATTGATAGATTCCCCATAGATTGTTGGGGGAAAAAACAGTACGGACGCGGATGTCACAGCGGTGACATCCGATCCGTACTGCTCCTATCAGGAGGGGATCAACCCACGTGAAAGGGGCCATACATTTACATTTGGATCTCCATCTGCTTACATCCAGTTTGTTTTTTTTAAAGAAAGAAAGCTTCTCCCTATCAGTAAAGGTTGCTGTATTGCTGGCAGAAGGTGTCCCACAGACCTGGTCTGAAATGGACTAAATTAACCCCTTCATGACTGAGCTTGTTTTTAGTTTTTGTTCGTTAATGACCGACACACTTTTTAAATTTTTGCTGTGTGATTCTTCCACAGCAGTAATAAGCTTGCTTACTAAGTGCACCCACACATATTATATATTGTTTTAAAAAGGACAGATAGGGCTATATAATTATATCACATAAGTGATATGCCTCACTTAGGACAAATAAAATATAAAAAAATGAGGAAAAAACGTAAAGTAAACACTTTTCCCCCAATTTTAATTTTTTTAAATAAAATAAATTCATTGATTTGTCCTTTATTTGGAAACACCTCACATCCCTAGGATTTCAGAACATTTTCTGTATTTCTCAGCCTTAAACTAAAAGCTAACATTTTAATTTTTTTTTCTCTAAAAGCTAATAGTGGTCACCTGGCATACAATGTCACTGTCGCTAAGTGTCACACTTAGTGACAGCAACATACTTTGAACAGCGCTGTCATGAGGTGGATAAGAAAAATGTTTACCCCTTAGGGTGAAAAACAAATCTACATCTCAGCAGTGGATTTTAATTGAAAGGGGTTAATTTTTATAACAATGATAATATAAAAATATATTTATATACATTATTTTTATTTGTTAAATGTATTTTTTTAACGTTTATTTTGAATTATATCAAGCATACATTGTGAATTGATCTCACTATGACTGCTTGATAATTTAAGTAATGCATTTTTGGGCTGCTCCAAACTTAGGAACAGTCAATAATAACCTTTGTGACACTGATCCTAACAGCCTTAGGCCCATTTCACAAGTGCACGGATCCTCTCGTGATTGGAGCGGTACGGATCGGTACCGCTGTGACATCTGTGTCCATACAGTTTTTTGACTGGGCCCCATGTCTTTCTATGGGGAATCAGATGTAAATGGACATCTGTCTGTTTACATCTGATTACCCTCAATATGGCACAATCAGGTCCATCGAAACGGAACACTGTCACTTTGTTTTTCCAGACTTGGCCAGAGTCGTAGGTAACGGACACCAATCTGTTTACACACGGCTGACCATAGACTAGCATTGGGCATCCAATCGAGTCCGCCTGGAAAGGCGGACTCGATTGGACCGCCCGTGTGGAGTAGTTTTATCATTTTCACTCGTGGACATTTAATTCTCTTGCTGTAGTAAAACTGTGCAGTCTTCTACTTTAAGGCAGATTACTACTTGTTATAATATTTTTATACTCTGTATGGATCTCTTTATCCAGTTTATAGAATTGTATCATCCATTACATGGAATGATTCTTCTCTTTATTATTAAGAGTGTGAAATTAACCTGTTTTTGGGCAAAAATGCTGTTTACCATAAAGGTTTATGACAACCTCTTTATTCTCCTTAAAGAAAAAGGTTAATCAGTAGCACTTCCGTGGAACTCTAATCAGACGATAACTAGATGTTCTTTTATCCAAGTCATTACTTTTGAAGTGGCTTTTTACACTAACGTCTGCAGTCCCTAGTGGATGTCTTCTTCTTTATGTATAACAGACTGTACAATTACTACCGAAAGCCAAAGTATCAGTAAAGTTATTCAGTATGGAACTGAATAACTTTAATGAGAGAGTGTGGTTTTAGACACCTAATGGTTCTATTTAAGACATGGAAAATATAACATTTGGAGTAATGAAAATGTCATACAGACAATTGAGGTCTTGAATGAGCCTGGCTTTGGAGAAGCATTGAAAAACACTTGTATGTGTAGGTAAATCTAGTGCCTGTATAAAATCCGCTGAACAGCTACAGTACAGCTCACCCATAGGAGTTAATGGGGTTGCAGTTCATGCGCACACTATGAAGAGGAGCCGGCGTGGGCATCTTTGCTGGAAAGGCTGAGCAGTGTTGGTCAGTGCCACACAGTTCTGATTGTTGGAATGAGGAGCAAGGTAAGTATTTAGTAGGCTGTACTAAGGGGTGGTAGGCTGGCTGACATCCACTGGCTGACATAGCAGCCAGTGGATGAAACCACAGTGCCAAGTTGGGAATGAGGGGGGGCACTATCTGACACACCTGAAAGTTTTGTATAGCAGCGGCACTGATAGTTCTGCACAAAATTGAACATTTTACCCTCCTTTCATTGGAAAGGTAAGTATAAAACATGTTCTCTTACAGCAGGCTGCTGGTTTTCTTTTTAAATTGAAGTTAGATTGTCTATTTTACAGTGCTGCCAAGTGGATATGAGGCAAAGAGTATAGGTATAAAAAACACTGTTTTTGTACCATTGAATCAATGTTAAATGCTACAAAGTATTTAGAGCTGTACTTGCTGCCCAAATTGGAGAATGTTGAAATATGAAATAGTTAATATGTACTTGACTAAAAAAACAAACATGTTTTACATTTTATTTTTAAAATATGGACTATAGTAAACTAAAGAAAATATGTAAAAAACCACAAAACATTCCATTCAAAGAAAAAAAACACTGAAGTATAAAGATATATGCTATACCATTACATAGTACATTATGTTGCATACACCATAGTTCCATGCGCATGTACTCACTGACATGGTTTTTTTTTTTCATTTAAGGCAAATATGTATACCAGCCTATGACTCCAGTGGAGCTGCTTCCAAGCACACAAATCCCAGTGGAGCCACAAGAACAGACCGACACAATCCAGATCTCTGTCTCGCTGGCCGAGCAGTTCCTCAAGGCAGCTTCTTCCTTTCAACCTCCATTCATTCCTGAATCTCCACGCTACTGTACAATTTCTGACCTCTTTCTGGATAATTATCAGGTAAAGTGCATCAATGGAAAAATGTGCTATGTGCAGCGCCAACTGCCACCTCCACATCCTGCACAGCCATGTGTCAGGTCAAGGCCTGAAAGAGAGTTTCTGCAAGAAGTTTACACACCAAAAGACACCACAGAAGGACCAAAAATAGATCATTGCTCTTCTCCTTCCAACTCTGAGGATTCTGGGATCAATGCAGTGGGCGTCCCCTACTTAGAGTCATGTGACGAGGACACAGAAGAAGGGGCAGAACTCAGCTCAGAAGAGGACTGCAGCCCAGATGGTTGTTGGGGTCAGGAGCATTCTCCATTGGTGTCTCCTTCCAAGACTGATTTGGAGATCATAGAAACTATAGAGACTACAGTCTAACTTATATGGAAGGATGCCAGAGGTCAATTGTTAAGCACATAGGCAGTGGATGGCTGTCAAGGGACAGAGCAATACAGTCATATTGCACATTTACCTACAAATATCCTTAAGTCTCCAAGAATGTGTAATCAGTTTATGGGCCAGCTATCCATTGTACCCCCGGTAATTGAAAGTTTAATAATGGCTAGAGCCAGTCAGCAGTCTTTAAGTCTCCTGCAAAAGAATCAAGTTTTATATTCATTAAGGCATATTCCATTGTGTGTATCCAGTTTCCAAACTGGTTTGCGTGTTCAAAAGATGCAATCGAGAAAGAAATATAAAAAAATGATTAGACAACTTTCCATATATCATGAAATTCCTATAGAAATATGGGTTGACTATGGTTAATGTCTACGGAGAAGCTAAAGAAAAATTCACAGTATGTAACCAACAGAGCCATCATATTATGTATATGTGCTGGTCACAACATGGGGCCTTTTTATAGAATATGCTGCAATGAATATAAAAAACAGTAATGTATAGCATTGTTGTGTTAATCAGCTGTCTGGTGAGCTTCGTTTGATGGAAGTATCACTGTTAGTATTTGATGTCTCACATTCCTCAACTATCAGTCAGCAGAACAATTTAAAAATATGAACTGTATGGTCCAATACTCAGTATTCCTAGTCTGAGGCCTAGAAGGCACAGCTGTGTACATACAAAACATGTCACTAGACTTTCACAGAAACTATGTTGAAATCACAAGTTTAAGGCATTAGTGAACCTAATGTATTTGTATTCTCCTCAGCAAGCCTTACTTGAAGCCTGTGCTGTGGTTTGTGTTTTCTTTGGTTGCCATAAGCATGTTGCTTACAATTGAGAGGCTCATAGCTCTTTGAGAATCTCCCTGATTTTCATTGTTGAGAAGCTGATGCTGCTGTAAACATCTCCCTGACTCAGTGAACGTCTGGTGCTATGGGCAGCTCTTAAAGAGACATTTATAGTAAGATGGTGTGAGTTCAGGATGCTATCAGAAACCACATTATCACCCTTACCCGTATTCCTATTCCACTGATAGTTTATCATTTATTTAACATGATGAAGAAGTTCACGGTAAAATGCCCTGTTGCTGCTATTACTGTTTGTGGTGCTGAAATATTACATAAGTAAAAAGCTTTTTCCACGGCAGAGGGGCTATAGCCTTACTGATCATTTCCCTCCAAAAACAAAAGATAGAGTAAATATAATGGAATCATTATAATTTTTGGACATATGGTAATAGCATATTTTCTACAGTGACCTTGCAGTACAGCAGTATATACCTTATTGGCTCACTTGGAGCCAACTGTATAATATATGGCTTGTCTCTTAAGTCATGAAAATGCCACATTTTTAAATTTCAATATGTTGGCTGTTTAAATAATCTTCTGGCCTATTATAAAAATAACTCAACTGCATTTATTTATCCTGTTGACACGGGTGTTGATAACCCACTTATAACTGAATTGTCTCACATCTCAATCCTGTCCGGATAAATGGACTTGACACCTACTCTCTCTCTTGCTCTTTTCATCCTTATTCTGCAATTATTGAATGGATGAGCGCAAGCAGAGTCAATTACGATGCAGTTAGGTTATACTGACCTTTAAGGCAGCTCATCTTCAAAGAGAAATAGCAAACCATGGGTGGTCGCATCATAATTTAGTGAGGAGCACGTGAAATAAACCTTTCCAATGACATATATGAGCTGTGGATGGTTACATATTCTCCATTTATTACTGACTATAGTGCAGAATGCCCGCAGTGCTAGTATTAATATTTAACAGCATTAGTAAGTCTTAAAAAATGTTTGTTTTGGAGTTCAGGTGAAATAACTGTGGGCGATGCTGTCCAGGACTGATAAGGATTTTTGCTGATCTTTGGAACTAGTTTTAGTGCATATTGTAATAGGGTATTGTTACTGTGATTTGGTCACACTGTGAGCAGTATAGTGTGACAAGAAGTGTATTATACTAATAGCCTATTTTATATTAGCAGGAAGGTCCAAGTAGTTAAGACATACCTGTCTATTAATCGCTTCGGTAACATAAACTGAACTCATCCCGGACTTAGGGGACAGGCTGTTTACTGCAGTACATTAAAATTATTATAATTTTACCACAATTTTGGCTTCTTCTGCACTTTGACTACCAGAAATTGGGGGTCTGTAAAAATGTTGCTGCATTTTACATAAATACAAGAAAGAAACTACCAACCGTGACAAGTTTGCTGGAAAGCAGAGAGCCGGAACTGACTGCAAACAAACAGGAAAATGATTTTGTAAATTACTATACAATGTTTTGGAGCTTACACAGGTCTAAGGACCAGCCCCCATCTCCTTGTGACAGCTCATGTCCCTGGCAATTTGCAGTGTGGGAAACATG
The DNA here is from genome assembly GCF_000935625.1 of Nanorana parkeri. Taxonomy (NCBI): domain Eukaryota; kingdom Metazoa; phylum Chordata; class Amphibia; order Anura; family Dicroglossidae; genus Nanorana; species Nanorana parkeri. The sequence continues at coordinate 524,301 of NW_017307169.1, read as the reverse complement.
GCAGAGTTACAGTATGTGCTCCTCTATACTCTGAAGTGACAAGTTTTTCTCAGGGTTCTAGCAGATGAAAGGTGTAATGGGGAAGCACAGGAAGTAAGCACATGCCTCCATACCTGCTATCTAAGATATCTTGTTACTTTGGATGGGCAAAGTTCATGTTTACTCCAAGGTAAGCATCACCATAGCTCACCAGATCATCTCATGCCTTTGGGCGCCAGCAGATTACAAACCACTTTATTAAGCCTAGGCATAGGTTAATGTCTAGCCAGACATTAGGTTACTGTCAGCTTTGCCTGCATGTTGGAACTGCCATATAATCTTTGTTTTTACTGTTTATAACATAGAAATGTGCCCTTATATCCCTTGTACAAGCATATTTATTGCACTAAGTAGACCTGGTGACTGCACATTCTTGATTGTACAGTAATATTTTGGGTGAAAACATTCAATTCAATCAACATTTTTTAAATTGTCCTGAAATCTGTCACCCGGGGTTGTCATCTGGGGTCTGAAAGTGCTATAGACACCACAGTCATGATTTGAGTCTAACAAATTTAGCATTATCTGGTAACAATTAGGGATGAGCAAGTCTGCCTAGGTTCGATTAGCTGGGGATTCAGTGTATCCTGCCTAAAATTTGGCAAACCTTAACATGTTTTTTCAAGTAGTAATAGGCCAGCTTTGACCAGCAGATAGAAATTGTCCAGTAGTTCCTTGAGGCTGTTCCTGTTCTTGCTAATGCAAAACTGTCTTGCCACTGGCCAAAATCAAACTCTCAGTAAAAATTAAGAGACAGCAGATGTACACCAGTGTAAAATTGTCCAGCAGCAGAACATTTTAATGAAGGAAAATTGGCCAAGATGTAATAGACACTATACTATAAGAATTAAGAGACTGCAGATTACACAACAGTGTACTTTACTACAAGAATGAAGATACTGCATAGAATACAGCGGTGTAAAATTGGCCAGTAGCAGAGCAGTTTTAATCAGGGATATTAGGTTGAAATGCACTATAGACAAAGAGCACAGGCAGGTGTTTTCTGTTTTACTACAGGACAAGGCTAGGCCCAAATGTTCTAAAGACAAAAGGCACAAGCAGGGGTTTCACTACAAAAATTAAGACACTTTATAGGATACAGCAGTGTAAAATTGTTTAGTAGCAGGACAATTTTAATCGGGCATAATAGGCATAACCATTGTATGCCAAAACATTTATTTTTACTATGGGGATAGGAGGTGGGTTGAATATATATGATATAATGTGAGGTGGTTTAGATGCACACTGTTGTTGCACTTAGTTATATTTTTCTTTCAAACAGTGCAGCTGCTTGCTACAAACAAAAAGCAGCTCCAAGAACAGATGGTCAGTAACAAGTTAATGCTGCGCTTTGAGCTACGTGAACCTAAAAAAGACCCTATCAATGTAAAATAAACATCAAGTTACGCCTAAAAAAAATGGAAACCCCAAAATACCACCCCTGAAACAAAAGGCTCCTTTTTTAAGGGAAGCTTTGCTGCCACAAAGGGCATTTTAACCTAAGGCCCTATCAACAGTGTTCAGTAATGGCTTTAATAACCTGTTCTCTAGAAAAGTACATTATTAGGACAGCTTCAGTTCCTTAAAGCTGAACTTTAGGCACATTGCTAATTAGCTACAAAGGATATAAATGTGTGCACCAAATGTCTTTGCAAACACAGTTATAATCTTGTTAAAGTAGCAGTGACATCATAAATATGCAGCACATAGCCTTTGCAGAGAGCAGATCTGTGAGAGGGACCTAGTACGCCCATACGCTACAGGCTACACATGCATCCTATATCTGGACAATATTTGCTTTTCCTGGATTTGAGCTTTGACATTGAGCAATGTATTTGTTGTCCTCCTTCACATTCCAAAACTTTAAAAACCTTAGCTGAGTGTAGAAAAAAATATAAAGTTACCCTGATCCACCCATCCATATTGCAAACCCACATCCATTCTTGGTAGGCATGTCCTGTTCCATTTACAAGATTTTGAATGTCCCACCTAACATAGAATGCGTAGTTTGATTAGAGCTGTAAACTGAACTTGAAGGTCTTCCTTGTCCACATAATTCCAATCCTATCATTTAATGTTTTACAAGTAAAGGACCTGTAAACGCAAAACGTCCTCCTGTAAAGCGTTTAAACATATAGTAGAAGCTTACTTCCAGCCAGGAAAGAAAACCATTTTCCCGTCCATCACATCTGATCATTTCTAGTGTTTACCATGGCTGTCCTCATCTACCACAGTATATAGTCTGTGTATCATCTTATTCTAAACACTAAGAAAGGCATCTCATTTATTTACGACAGAATCTTAGGAAACGTATGTTACATTTCCAAGCACTTTGGTATTTGAAAGAACAGTCGCCTTCTTCTCCTTTGTGTCTTTTCTAATCGCTGGTTGCAGCTGGTAACATTTTTTGCAACAAGTTTTCCCCGTGGACAGCCTTAAGCTGGTTAGAGAAATACTTTCCTGTATACTTTCAAAGTCAGTACAGCAGGTTTATCTCAGCGGGCTCCAAGAAATAATTATGCCAGTGTGGACTTATTTTTCATAGCATCTCTTTTTACTGACTGAAGGTTAAACCGTGCTGTGTTTTCCGCCTCTGAAAAGCTCAGTGTGGGAGCTGCAGATGTAAGGCATGATTCCTGTACTCAGCATACTTTGTCTTGAAGATTGTTTTTCACCTGTGTGCCATTCTATTTTTGGCTGGATTTAGAGTGTAAATTATGGAAAGTGTTTCTGCCCATTGTGACAGCATTTTGGAGGCATGGTAGCCAGTTGAGGAATGTAAGGTGTATTTTTGCCATTAGAAGGGAAAGGTTTGGAACAATCAGTAACTGCAGAATCAAAGACATCACAATTTATGTTGAGATGTCCAGATTGTTTTCAATTATATCTTGTTATCAAATAGAAATGGATGGTACTAATAATAGGAATGAAGTCCTCGAGTCCTCTGACTACTGGGTACTTTCTCTAAAGCCTGACATTTTCAATCAGCTTGCTAAATCTGAGTTTGTCTTCTAGTGGAAACAAATCTACAACAAAGTATTTTCCACTGGATAATTAAGAACAGTAGGGTGGCACAAAATCTGTGAAATGCATCTTCTGTAAAGACATTCCAAGGAGTAAAAAAACAGTATTATTTGTAAAAAGTAGGGTCAGCAATGGTTGGTCATCTTATTGAAATATCACAATAGCACAGCTTCAAAGGTACCTTGGGAAGTTCCTAAGGTTGATAAGCATTCCAATTAGACCTTTAAAAGAGTAGAATGAAAGGCAGCTGATCCAAGAAGAGTCTGAGTTAGACATGGGGAGCACAGTGGCAATGTGGTTAGCACTTCTGCCTTGCAGCACGCAGGGTCCCCGTTTCATATCCCGGTCAGGATATTATCAGGACCTGCTTGCGTTGGTTTCCTCCCACACTCCAAGGAAATGCTGGAAGGTATATTGGCTCCTCTCTAAATTGTCCTTGTATGTATGCATGTGATTAGGGACCTTAGATTGGAAGCTCCTTGAGGGCATGGACTGATGTGAATGTGCATTATGTAAATTGTCGGCACTATATAAATACCTGTAATAAATAAATACATTTTCTATCATTACCATAACATACATAATTGCACTGTAATATCACACAGCATATGACCATACTCCACATGACTCTAAGTTTAAACAATCCAAATTTGATATGCCTTAGAACGTGCGGGAGTCAAGTCCAGAGGTACAGCACAATGGAATAAGGCACTGCACACAGTTTAAGCCTAGCAACATTTAACCTTCCTGGCAGTATTCCCGAGTGTGGCTCGGGGTTAATTTTCTGTACCATAAGCAGTAACCCCGAGCCACACTCGGGAATACAGCGTAGCGTCTCTTACCTTGTCCCTCGAGCCGCGCTGTGTCCTGCGGCCGATGCCGGCATCCCGGGTTCCGTCCCTTGCGAGCATTCGCGTCGCAGGGGGGCGGAACTGGCGGGATTTTCGAAAGTTTAAAAAAATAACAAAAAAAAATAGAACGAAAAAACAAAAAAAGGAAAGAAAAAAAAAATAATCATACCCCCTGGGAGTTTAAGTAAGGACTTGAGGGGGAGGGAATAAAGAGGTAAAGTCAGGGAGGGGGCGAAGGCAGACAGGAAAGTTATGACACAGAAAAACACCAACCGTGAAGATAGTCATAATAAATATCTGGGGCAAAAGAGAAGGCCAGTGGAATCATAGATTTATGGATGGGGGGTACAGGCTCCATGTTAAACCATAATAATGAGTAGACTTCAATATCAACCCAAGTGACCTAGGGGGAACCATATGGCCTAAAATAATTCTAAACTGTACTGAAGATTTGAATAGTATCCTACCCCACCACGCTCCTATGTAAAATCCATGTGGTTGTCGTCACCTGGCAGCAGGCTCTCCATATGCATCATTTCATTCATTATATCTGCCCACACAGTTATGGTGTGTCAGTAGATTTCCAAAATCTGGAAATGGTTGTTAGGACATCGATGAGACAAATCCTTGATGCTCTTAATGCCTAGAAAAAGGGATAACAAGGCAATTTCTGGAGTTATCCAATATAAATTTCTCCAGTTAAATCATTGGGTTATTTATTCCAATGCAGAAAATAAAGTAACACACATGAGTGCATAGGAGAAGGATTTAAATGCATCTCTGTCGATGAAGGAATGGGGAATCGTATATGGTAAGAGGCCTCCAAAAGTGCAGCCACTATTACATGTAAAGAAACTATATATTACTTTACATGGTATTTGACCCTAGTTAGGGCATCTGTACAGACATGTTAAAAAGTAAATAAACTCTGTAAAAGTTAACTCTTTCAACAGACAACATTGATATACACAAGGAAAACCCAATGAAATGTGCCTTTTCAATCATTTAACAAAAATATGAATAGATATAATGATGTACTGTTTAAAAAGTAACTACACCCTTGGCCTCAGAAGCTGGTATTCTGCTTTATCAGAAATGTCTTCTCATAGTCCTATTGCATTACTGCCCATCAGTCTCTGGCATCTACTCAGTGAAATGTTTTATCATCCTTCAGCAAAATGCCTTCAGTTTCACAATATTGTTTGCTTTCCTTTCATGAATTTCCCATTTCAGATCCCCCTACAAAATTATAATGTGATACATAACCCTTATTTATTTTTTTTGATCCATTTCTTTGGTGGATTTGCTACAGTCTTTCGGATTACTATCATGTTGGTAAAACCATTTCCATTTTAACTTAAACTTTTGGACATGTGGCCTCGCATTCTCATTAACTACACTTTGCTATGGTGAATAATTCATATTTGACCTAACAAATGCAAGCTTCCAGGGCCCTGAAGCAGCTTAGGAACTCTAAAGCAAAACATCTCCACCATGATTAATTCATAGTTGGCATGAGGTTCTTCTCCTTAAATGCTGTCTTTGGTTTGTGCCACAAATGCACAGTGCTACTGTGACCAAACAACTTTTATTTTAATTCATCAGTCCACAGCACATTGTTTCAGAAGGCCATGCCTTTGCCTATATTTTCAGTTTTCAATGGTAAACTGTAGTCTTGCTCTAATTTTCTTTTTTGGACAGCAAAGGTTTTTTTCCTTGCATACCTCCTTTGTATGTTAACTTGATGCAGTCTCTTTGTGCCTGTACATGCATGAACTTTGACACCAATTGTTGCAGGAGTTACCTGTGGATCCCTTAATAAATGGCATTTGTGGAGACTTCTTTTAGCAGTCAGCTCTTGGTCTAGGTTTTCTGGGGTGGTCAGTCCTGTACAAATTAGTGGTCTTTGAAAGCTCTTTTGATCTTGGCATGATGGCACCACACACATTATTTGCAAAGAGAACACTAGACCCTAGATATCTGAGGTTTAAATAAGACAAGTTCCACTTGCAGATTCCCTCAGGAGATCGTAATGTTTCGCACGTATTCTGAAACACCTAAATATATATTTATTGTTGGATGTTTTGGCAGATGTGGTGATATTCTTATTTTTCCACATGACAAATCTGAATTTCCATTCATTTAGATTAGGAAAAGAAATACATCATGTCCATTTTAGATATCATTTGTTCAGCTATATCACCTTTATCTGTAGACACTGTTTGAATGAACATCTAATGTTTGCGTGTTCAAATATGTAGAAAAATAAACAATTTTCAGGGGGTGTACTTACCTTTTCACATGACTGTAGATGGGTAACATCACGCATCATGTTATCAGGTGCATTCTGCTTGCATTTGAGATGCTCACAGTTTGAGATGCTTCTAAGTTCCATCTGAATATATGACCTGTATTTGACCTCCTTCTGACCTATATTTGCCCACCTTCTAAGTTGCATAATGCTACTTTTACTAGGCATACCTAGAATAGAAATAGTTGATTATTGATTTGAGCAGTTTTGTTGGTTCCCAGACCTCTTTAGGCATGGTACTGGAAGAGTTAAGAGAAGTTTGTTACACCCCATCTAGTGGATTGGATATCTTATATGCATATAAAACGCAACAGATGAGTGTAGACTGTATTTATTACATGTCTGTAAGACTTAACCATGGACCATAAATCTGGTTAGTAGGGTAAGATGGCTGGAGCACTGCAGGTGGAAGAGGTGAAATGGGATAAGAGAATTGTGTTTTATTTATCATTTTGTAATTTATATGCTGGAGTGTTGGTTATGAATTTCGACACATGCTTAAAGTGGAACTTTACCCATATCTGTAAAATAACAACAAACACACCTTTAGAAATGTTTAGTAATGACAATCTACAAACACATACTTCTAGATAATTGCCGGCTTTGCATTCTTTGCATACCTTTATTTCTCTTTTCTTCCCCAGTCTTCTGACAGTGGCTGTGTTTACTAAGGGCAGATTACTAGCTCTCCTTTTATGTCCTGGATTTCTGGCACATGTGACTAGGGCATGTAACCATGCACATCATCGCCGGGGAGGAAAATGCCTTTCCCTGAGATCGCTTGAGATTTCCCAGCAATGCTCTGCTAATGACAAGGCAATCCCAGTGTGCATTGCTTTGGCAAACTGAAGTCATTTTGCCATTTCAAAGCATGAAGTGAATGCAAATCACCACATTTGACACCTGACATGTCTATGTTATTATTAATCATCATACGTAGAGGGATGCATTGGTAGAATTTCTGAGTGTAAAGGTCTCCTTTAAGTTGTATGAATGCACTTAAAATTATGTTAGGCTATTGCCAATAGCATTGCACTATATAGTTGTTTTTTTTTCTAGTTTAATTGGAGAAACCCTTTAAAACTTTTGTTGGAATTACATTTTGATTAACACTTGGGAAGCTGCATTTTAGTTTTCTTTCATTATTATCCTAGTGCAGTACCCCTGCAGTTGTATTTGGAAAATGATGCTATGTCCACTTTAAAAATCAGACTTGAATGTTTTCATGAGGTGTGAGAATATTTAAATGAATTGTGGGCTGAGAAGAAACTGTTTTAATAGGCAAAGCTGTCAGTTGAGTCTTTTTTTTAACTAGTTTTCACGTTATACTTGTAGGAAAAATGTATAATGTATTTACACATAAAAAAACACCCCCTCACAGCCTTAGAAGCAGATGGAATATACAAAACACCTTGTTCAGTACAAATGCAGCATATTTGCACAGTTCTGAAAATGCGGTTAGCAACAAATGAACCCTTTAATTACCAAAGAGGATTTCAACTCCCATCTTACAGGAAATAAGTCAACCTCTCTAATGACACGCTTCAATTTATTTTATAATTTAGTATTAACAAAACAATTTGAAGCACAATGTAAGCAAAATGAAAGCACATAACTTGTATTTATCTAGCCAAGAAAATGGTGTGTACATTTTATCAAGTGTAATAAAATTTGCTGTTTTTCCTTTGTGTTTTGTGTCCTGTCTGCTTTCTTGCCTGTAACTTGTAGTAAAACAAGCCCCTTTAAGCTGCAGCCATTCTTTTTCGGTGCAGGAACCCAGGACTGTCAACCACTATGATATATGCGATCTCATTTCCTTTCCTGAATATTAAAGTAATTACTGAACCCAGAGCTCAACAAACATTGCTCAGAGTTACAATCATTAGCTTTAAAGAAGAATTCCTGGCAAATAAAACCCTTGCAGTGGAGCTACCCTGGCACTGTAAGGGTTGGTGTTTAGTTTGCCTAAGGAGCTAAAGTAACAGTTATACCCACCCAAACCATGATCCCAGATGACTGCTAGACCGGTTCTTACAACCTTGCTCCCCCTCCATGCCAGCGGTCTAAAGTTCAGTGAGTCATCATGTCCCATAAAGTGTATAGTATGTAGGAAACAGGCTAAATGGACCGGTCTAGGAGCCAGCCAGAATATGAAGAGAAAGGTTTGTTGCACTTCTTACCGGACAGCCCCGAATATGGGGAAGGGTGCTTGGAATGACCGCGGATGGCGCCGCCAGTTGCAGATAATATAGAAATGTCAACAGCACACCTGACTCCTTCAAGGATAGTCAATTGTGGATTTATTCAAAACTTATGTCAAATACACTTTCGGGACCACACAGGGTCTCTTCATCAGGCATAGCAGTGACTGCTATGCTTGATGAAGGGACCCTGTGTGGTCCCGAAAGCGCTAGTGTATTTGACATAAGTTTTGAATAAATCCACAATTGACACTTAAACCTTGCAGTGTGGGGGTAGCTCCACTGCAAGTGTTAAGCTTTTATTTGCCCGGAGTTCTATAAGAAAAACTGCCACTTTTGACTATTCAGGTAGCTATTGAAGAAAAAAGCACCAATGAATGTAATGATGTATTTATTTAAAACTCATTAAATATATCTTAATTAAAACTAGTTTAGATACCTAAATTTGATTTGATTTTAGTCCCTTGTAAAGCATTACTTGGAGCAATCAGGCTCTACTGCAATGCATATATGAGATCCTAATAGGTTGGACTTGATGGACTAATGTCTTTATTCAACCTCAAATACTATGTAACTATATGTGCTGACCGAAAGGGACGGCAGAGTGCCTGTCTGTTGCTGCTCCACTCACATGCTGGGGAAAGGCTCGTGATCTAGCAGTGTTGCTGAACTGCAGCACAGAGATGTCAGGTCACCAGGCTGACTCTGCTGTGTGCAGGACTGTAAATCTCAGGACTGTATGGTCAGAAATACAGATTATTTGGCAGGTAAGACAGTTAGAGATGTAAAATGTCCAGAGATTTTGAAGCCATGAAAAAAAACCGAAAATTTTCGATAAAGTTGAAAAATTCTTTTTAGTGTGCAGTATTTTTACAAATTGAAAGTCATTTTGTTACACTAGGAAGGTGAAATGCCGTCTATATAAAAGTACTATGCTTGGAGTAAAAGTACAGCTTATTCAGTAAATAAACTAAACTTTCTTTTAATTTTTATTACAAATGGAATAACAAGGACTGTATATGTTAATAACAACTATACATGAGAGCAGGTAAACACCCCATTTCCCTCAAAAGCAACAAAACATATTTGCAAATTGCAGCTTTATTAGTTATCAATTAAAGGTTATTAAGATAAACTAATTTGTCAGACACATGTACCCTCCTACCTGTCAATAAAGGCCTGAGAGGACAGAAACTATCATCTACTATCATACCAACAATCACCCAACTGTAGGAAGTACAGTACATGCCCACAAGCTAACTAAACTGGAGCCTTTCCTCTGCAGTGCCCCTAGTGGTAGAAATGCATATTTCTTTTTGAGTTTGAGAACTGCATTGAGAAGTACTTTTTCGATAAAGTTGAAAAATTCTTTTTAGTGTGCAGTATTTTTACAAATTGAAAGTCATTTTGTTACACTAGGAAGGTGAAATGCCGTCTATATAAAAGTACTATGCTTGGAGTAAAAGTACAGCTTATTCAGTAAATAAACTAAACTTTCTTTTAATTTTTATTACAAATGGAATAACAAGGACTGTATATGTTAATAACAACTATACATGAGAGCAGGTAAACACCCCATTTCCCTCAAAAGCAACAAAACATATTTGCAAATTGCAGCTTTATTAGTTATCAATTAAAGGTTATTAAGATAAACTAATTTGTCAGACACATGTACCCTCCTACCTGTCAATAAAGGCCTGAGAGGACAGAAACTATCATCTACTATCATACCAACAATCACCCAACTGTAGGAAGTACAGTACATGCCCACAAGCTAACTAAACTGGAGCCTTTCCTCTGCAGTGCCCCTAGTGGTAGAAATGCATATTTCTTTTTGAGTTTGAGAACTGCATTGAGAAGTACAGTGTTACTTGAATTGTATGCCAGGATTTGCTTGTCTTCAGCTGAGAGAATGTGCATTAATGTAATACTTTACATAAAGTCTCAGAAATCTTTCATTAAAGGAGAACTATGGGGTTAGTGCTTTTCCCCATAGTTCTCCGAAAGGTAACTGGAGGACACAAACTAGCCTCCTCCCGTCACCCAAAGCTCAGTATACCGCGAGCTGTAGCTCACGGTATACTGAGACGGCGCAGCTGAAACGGATCCCGACAATTATGTATGGATCCACCCAGCTGCGTGAGTGGCAGCTGGCTCTGCCTATCTAGAGGCATCCGTTCCGCCAGTAGGCGCTGGAGAATCGGACAGGGGAGGGGGGGGGAATCCCTGCAGGGAGCCGTGAGTGACAGTCACGGCTCTCTGCACAGATAGATGGAGAAGTGAGCGAGCGCCGGTATGTGTTCACTCACTTCCCGATCTACTGAGCCGACCTGTGACAGTCTCATTGTCACAGGTCGGCTCAGATTATGAGGCTGAGTGCAAAGCACTCACCTCATAATTCTCCTTTTAAGGTCTTCATGTTATATAGTTTGAATACCATGTCAAAGATATATTATTTATCGTAGTAAAAGAACATATTCCACACTCCTTTTTTTATTTCAATTTTTCCGGGGGAAAAAAACAAAAAATGGCTTTGGAAAAAAAGCATTTTTTCCCCCAATGTTTTTGTTTTTCCCCCCAGCCCTTCCCATCTCTAAAGACAGCTCACCTATTTATGTATGTCAGCTGTGTATTTAGCTGTTTGCCTGGAGTTCAGTTTTAATATTTGGTGAATTGATCCTAATATGTGCTCTAACAGACATACAGTCTGCCTCTATTGATGGGTTACTGTATATAATTCATAGTTCCAGAATTACTGCAATGTTAGATGTTGTTCACTACGAGTCAAATCCTATGTCACCTTGCAGTATTTGTTTTCTTAGTAAAGCCTTTTTTGTGGAATATTGCGTTATGTTTCATTGATGGATTTACCTGATTGGGTGGATAACATCATCCTCATCCAAAAGCTTTTATTGACAGAATCACAGTACCATTCCCTCTGGATGAGTCAATCTTTGAAGACAGATTCAAGATTTATTGATACTGTAAGGCCATTATGCCTGGAGAAATAAAAATGCAGCTCCCATCCTGGAAAACTAGGATGCCAGGTATCCCAGGCCCGCATTCTGATCCAATAGAGGAAATAAGATATATTAACTATTGCTCTTGCTCTCATATACAGCTTATTCTTCATTATATACCTTCTGATTGGAGACGTATCCTGTGGACATTGAGAGAAGTACGGCTGAAGATATTAACTACATGGCAATGTTATATTTTCCTGTGCAGTTAGAGATATCATCAAGGCCTGAGTGTCAGCAGTAAACATGTCATATGTTACCTGTGGGCACATGTATGAGGAATGCTTACAATAAATATGGCGGGTTGGGATTTCATAATCTTGTTTTCCTGCTTGTCTTATGATTGACAGCACAGTGTGTGGCCTTGCAGGGAAACATTAGCTTGAAGAACATTTGGTTTACAGACATTCATGAGAGTGAAACAGTTTGTGCTTGATAGAATTGATAAAGAAATTACAGGTTATTAAGGAGGTATATGATGTTTCTCTGTTCCAGATCATGGCAAAGAATTACTGGAGAATTACTTTCTGAATTAAATGATGTCGCTGACTTACCAATTACACTCCTAATTGCTGTTTCAAAAGCAGGTCTTTTTTTTACTACTGTTACTATTACTGTGTTTCATTTTATTGTCTTATTTATGTGCCAAAATTAATTTCCAGCATCTTGTTTATAATGTTCAGATGGCCACTGACATTAGCTGGCTGCCATACATTGTGTACAGTTCAGACATTGGCTATTCAAAAGTGCTGGTTCCCTAGAAGCATCAGAATCGGGAACTTACTATTAGGTAAAGAAGCATGTCAGATTTTATTTTAATATATCTCACGGCTTATGATTTAGGAAGACTAGTGAACCTTTTTTTAAAGTGGAATTCCATAGAACGCTTTTTTCTAGTAAAGAGATGGAAAGGGTAACACCCTTGGTCAGATTTTCATTCTTCCCCTTACTATTTGCACTTGTGACCATTGACACCAATACTGAGAATAAGGGGAAACCCCAACGGCACACTGCCATGTTAAGGCACCTCAAGCACCTGCAAAGTGTGGACTTGATAACTGTGAGCTGTCCAGGTCCTGAAGCAGCAAAACAACCCCATGCTTCATGGTTGATATGAGGTCTGTTGTTACTGTGGCTAAACAACTCTACCTTTAATTTATCATTCTAGAGCACGTTGTTCTGAATGCCTGATCTTTGCCTATATGTTCAATGGCAAACTATATTCTTCTGTTTTTCCTGACACAGCTTCCATTCAGGTTAAATTGTTGCAATCTCTTCCTGATAATAGATGTATGCACTTTAACACCAAAGGGTCTACTTATAAATTTTTTCAAACAAATGTGTGAATCTTATATGAAAACACTAATAAATAGATCCCCAACAGTTGCAAGATGTATCAATCCCACAATTAAAATGTGGGTTTATTGGAGACTGCTTTTAGCATCAAATGGCCAGTTCTTAGGCGTAATATAAAGGGATGGCCACTCCAGGATAAATTATCATTCATTTGAATTCTACGCCACTTATAGATTTTTTTTTTCTTTACGCCGCTTATAGAATATTTTTTTAACGTTAAATTAAAGTTAAATTATTGATATTTTAAAATCCCTTACCAGACTCATAGGCATCATCTTCCTGAGGGCCTTAGAGAGCTCTTTTGATCTTGCCATGATAACACCACACGCATCAATAGCAAAAAGAACAGCAGGCCTTAGATATCTGAGGTTTAAATAAAACAGATTCCACTTGCATACTCTCTAAGGAGGTTCTAATCATTGTCACCTAATCTGGAGCACCCGATTCTAATTTTGTGGATTTGAAATGGTGGTAAATATAGGACAAATCTGCAATGGCGTTAACTTAGATTCAGATGATTACTATATCAGGTTCTTTTTATCAGCTTTATATATAAGAGAAGTATAATTTCCTATACTCCTCAGTGCCATCTAGGGTTGTTCAAATATATCTATCTGTTGGCACTTTTTGAATAAAGACCTAATGTTTTTTCAAATATGTTGAAAAAGTCAACAATTTCCATGGAGTGTGCTTGTTTTTTCACATGATTGTATATAGAAGTGCATACATTAAAAAGCAGGCATGCCTTGGAGGTAGTCCTATGTTCCTCAAAGGTACACTAACACACCAGAAGCCCAGGCCCCAACAGGACAGCAGAATACCCCCAGTGTGTGTCACCAAATCCAATAAAGCAGAAAAAAATGGCAACTGCCCAGATCAATTTAGAACTAGAAAATTAAAGGTGGACATGGTCAAAGTAATCCACTGAATAATACAAACATTTCCCTGCATACTCTCCAGCTAGCCAGCACAACATATCTAAACTATTATATCCCCAATAGAGTCACAGGCAGAAATAACAACCTGACGGATGCTTAACAACACTTCCATTCTATTGAAAATGTAAATTTGTGACAGAAGCTCTAATTTAAAAAGGGTGGTTTATTTGTTTATAGTCCCAAACTTAAAGTGTACTTTTAAAGGGTAAGTATAAAACCCTACACCACCATAAGCAACTAAATTAGCTCCCTGTGTAAAGAGACAGTCACTTTAACAGTGTGTTTGTAAAGTAACCCCCCCCAGACCAGGTATACTAACCTTGCCATCACAGCTGGTGACCATGGCCACTACTTCTTGGTGACCTCCTTCCATGTAAAAGTGATTGGGGGCAGAAGCTGCAAGGAAGTGCTGCTAAGGTGAGCATAGTTCAGGTGGAGGGCATGGCCCTGTACTTGTGCCATTGTAAGGCCAAGATGGCAACTGCGCATGCGTGCAGGCCAAATCCCCACAGAGCAAATGTGCATGCGAGCAAACGAGTCCTCGCAGGGCAACTGCACATGCATGCAAACCGGATTTCCACATGGCCAGGAAGTCTACCGTTGTGCGCAGGCAAACAGGAAGTGCGCGGAAACTCGTGCAGCAGCCGTCGCACAGGAAGTGATGCTGCTTCTTGGATTGAGCTCTCCATATAAAGACAAGCCCGCCCCTGCTTCATTGCTGATGGTCTTATCAGCTTGTGTTCCCTGTGCCTGCTCCTGCTTTGATTCCTGTGACCCAGCTTGTTTTTGGACTTTGTTATTTGGATTGCAGCCTGCCCCTGACCTCGGCCTGTTTCTGGTCTCTGCTTCTGCCTTAGGATTGTGTACCATGCTGCCCGGCTGGCTCCGACCTCTGGCTTTCCTGACCTCGCTCCAGTCTCCTACCTGGAAACCATCCGCTCAGAGTACTTTTGGACTTCTCCTGCACAGCTTTTGTGCTCTTCGCTATCCATCTGCTCCCTGTCCCCACCTCCAGGGACAGCGGGACACGAGCCGCAAGAGAAGCCTCCTCGCCATCCGGTCTCTTACCAGGTACGTGACAGCCATAAAATTGCCCCTAGTTGGATGCATTAGGTAATTACCAACGAAAAACTATTCCCAGTTAGACTTACCAGTAATGGTATTTTTGGGAAACTTCCAGGACAGCAACCTGAGAGATGATTGGTTCCTCCTTCTACAGCAAACACAATTAAAATCCCTCCCACCTCCTTGTCCCTAAGTTGAGATTAAAGACTACCTCCACCAGTTCACGAGAGACCAAACACCATAAAAAAGACACAACACAAAATAAACGAGTTGGAAGTAGGCATGCTGTTCTTTTAGATTCCCAAAAATACCATTACCGGTAAGTGTAATGGGCAAGTTCCCCAATAATCTTCTAGGACAGCAACCTGAGAGGAGAAGCAAGAAATAAAGAAGCCTACCTCAGGGTGGGACCGCTGCCTGTAGAACCTTACTGCTGAACACTAGCAGGGTTATTTACTAAAGGGTGAAGAGTTTGGAGAAGGCAGGAGAAGTCATCAATCTAGGACAACATAGCTGAACTGGAGATTTTTTTTTCCAAATTAGCAATTTTGGCCTAGACTATTCACTTCTCTGGCCTTATCCAAACTCTTCACCCTTTTGTGAATAGCCCTGTAGTTCTTTTTTGCAAGAAAACCTTCACTTACCGAGACAGACAAAGGTAACCCGACTCGACCTAATAGCCACTTTGCAGATTTGCTCCACTGAGGCTCCCCCCTTTCCTTTCCATGACTTTACAAAGATCTGAGGTAGTCTAATCTCAACTGAGGGACGAGGGGGGGGGGGGATTTAAATTGTTCTAATTGCGTTACCTATAGAAGGAGGAACCAATCATCTCTCAGGTTGCTGTTCTTGAGGGCTGGTGATCCGGGACATGCGTTCCAGGACCGAACGAACGAGCGCAGTTGCACACTGCGGTTGCTGCGTGGCCTCATTGATTTCAATAGGGTTAAATCTGTGTGGCAATTGCAGAAAAAAGGTAAATGTACACAGGGCGTGGTTGTTTTAGCCGTGATCGTGTTTGATTGTATGGGCGGAATCGTGGCGGGAAACTACACAATCTGCCTGGCGCAACTGGTGTTCTCAAGCCGCTCAAAGAGTGAAATTTCACAGATGGCAAAACCAGTAAATTTACCAAAATTACTCAGCTCATCCCAACTTGTGAGATGATTAAGGGTGCAAGTGTAGCTCACAAGAGTGACTCACCCGACTGTCAGGATATGACATGAAGTATAAATGAGTCAATAAAAAAAGCGATGAGTTTTTAAATATAATATACAGTTTTCTCCTGGAACTTCTAACTCATTGGGGTTGATTTACTAACCTTATAAACACACTGCGAACATGTATACACCTCTGTAGTGTGTTCCCTCCCAGCATGATCTATGGGTGGAATCTAAACACCTTTGTAGTGTGTACACACCCAGCAGGTGTGTTGTGCAAAGCCAAGCATGAATTACAAGGTGATGTTGTGTAAATTAGCTCTACATTGTGTTGCTTGCGTTGATGAATGCAGGAATGTAAATACATGAGCTAACCATTTTTGTCTAAACTGTAAAGCAGCATTATATATGCATCATGTGCATGATTTTTCCATATATGGCATTAGTGGAAATATGCTTTTAGAGACTTTTTAGTTGATAAATACGTTTTGCTGTGTGAAAATCACACGCACCTGGTGCGTGCGTGTGTTTAGGTTAGTAAATCACCCCC
>NW_017307169.1:499720-507586 GCF_000935625.1 Nanorana parkeri | reverse complement strand
GGGGTTGATTTACTAACCTTATAAACACACCACGAACATGTATACACCTCTGTAGTGTGTTCCCTCCCAGCATGATCTATGGGTGGAATCTAAACACCTTTGTAGTGTGTACACACCCAGCAGGTGTGTTGTGCAAAGCCAAGCATGAATTACAAGGTGATGTTGTGTAAATTAGCTCTACATTGTGTTGCTTGCGTTGATGAATGCAGGAATGTAAATACATGAGCTAACCATTTTTGTCTAAACTGTAAAGCAGCATTATATATGCATCATGTGCATGATTTTTCCATATATGGCATTAGTGGAAATATGCTTTTAGAGACTTTTTAGTTGATAAATACGTTTTGCTGTGTGAAAATCACACGCACCTGGTGCGTGCGTGTGTTTAGGTTAGTAAATCACCCCCATTGTGTTATCTGAAGACATGGTACGTCTTCATCCTTGTCCCTCATCTTACTGATACACTACACGTTTAAATAAGTTTATTGTGGGATTTCTACCAAAATACAAACTGGCTTCCATTCTTCGCCTGACCTTGGTGATCTGTGAGATTAATTTTCCTTTACTGTTCCCCCATTTTACAAAGCACATTACAGTAATAACATATCATCAAGCTCTAATCCACCTCTCAGGGAGATAATACAGACTCCAAATCTGGACATTTAATATTTCATAAACTGTTCATGTGGAGTCACAATGCCTGATATTACATGTATACATTTAATGGAGACATTATCCACACAGCCTGGATGTTAATATTACTCATACACATCTAACAAAGACTTGCCATAGTGTTAGGTAATAGGATATTATGCATAGACATTATACAGTGCATCCATTTAACCTCAGTAAATTGTGGTTATGTTCTTTATGTTTATACCATACAAAATTAAAACTGTGTGTATTTTCTACATTCATTTATAAAACTGTGCTCTAATACAAGAGTGACATAAAATTCTAATTAGGGTATTGTAAGCTGAGCCATTAAACAGCCGTGAAGTCCAAAGGCATACTTCGGTCATGTGACCCAGATATTCATAAAACATGGTCGAACTGCAAAGTGCATAATTACGGAGTCTTCCTGTGGTTTCAGAAAGTTCCCGCTGTTATGGCACTTCAAGGATGGAATTAAGGCAGCAAGCTATTAACCGACAGGAAAAGAATGAATTATTAAAGGTAACTTTTCATGACCTTTTAAACTGTGCACCTAATTTCTGGTGATATTCATAGCTCAAAATTCCCATCTTCAATTTTACTGTTGATAAAAGAAAAGCTTCACCTCCCTCCCGTGTTATTTATTTATTTACTTACCCCTCTTACCCTGTGTGATGCATTAGCTGCAATTAAAATATTCACACAGCCAACGAATCCAGTCTTGTTTCGCTTGACTCTGCAGCTTCAATGCCACACGAGTCTCACCCAAGACATCTTCACTTTAACTTCACCGGGAGTCATCTTCCTCTTACTGATTCCTTCAGCCTCTGTTATTTTTTGGAGCGAAGGTCTGCTTTAATGACACAATATTATTATATAATCAATTGTCCACTGAAATCTCCACCTATAAAATGTATGTTTGTAGAACATGATGCCACTTATTTATTTAAATAGAGTCGACGATTTACATAAAGCTTTACACAGTGTACATTCAGCCGCTGCCCTCAAGGAGCTTACAATCTAAGGTCCCTATCTCACATGCATACATACAGGGACAATTTAGACAGGAGCCTTCCAAAATGCCTTTGGAGTGTGGGAGGAAACCGGAGTACCTGGAGGAAACCCTAGTACCTGGAGGAAAGCCACGCAAGCACAGGAAGAACATGGAAACTTCTTGCAGATAGTGTCCTCACCAGTATTTGACCGGGGACCACTAGTGCTGCAAGGCAGACGTGCTAACACTATGCCACTGTGCTATTTTTGACATTCATGATTTCCTAAGGCACCCACCTCCTCATTGCATTGTGGGAAATTACTATATTTTTTATTGAAAGAGAAGTGAAGGATATGATCTTATTTGTGCCTGCATGTGTGGATGAGCATAAAAGGTCATCTGGCTATATTATTAAACTCCTTGGGGGGTCCAAAATTCTTGTCACTTGCATGGTGCAAAAGCATTGCCTAATTAATCCTGTCCATAACTTTTAATAGCAACTGAGAATATGATCACACGATGGACAGCTAGAAGTATATATATTTTCTTTGTTTATTACAGTTAGGACTAGAAAAATACAAAGTTTACACATATTTTTTTTCAGTGTGTATACAGTATATGAAATATTGCATATGAATATTTTGTATTTACCGGTACATTTTCAGTGAGGAGCTCTTTTTCACATTTGCGAGACTGGTCTTGTGTGTCTGCTTTGCTGAAAAATGTTTGACCTTTATACAGAGCTCAGTAGCTCAAGGTCCAAATAACACAGAACCGAAGGGGTAAGAGCAGTGACTCCCCTCCCCGCCCTATCGCTGTGTGCAGAAGGCTCTGTACAAATCTCAGCCAGAGAAGTAAAGATGGAAAGCAAACTATTTATGCTGTGCACCATTGGTGAACCCAAAATGATGTGTGAGTCCTGTATGTTTATAAAACAAAGAGTTTATATAGAGTAAAGGCTTAGTCCACTATGTCCGCTGAGCTGCATTTTTCTGCACAACACCACACATGTAAGGTGTCGACAGGGCATATCGAAAACAATTGTTTTTATGTGCCCTTTTCACACCATGCATATACAGTAGTGTGCAAAAAAAAATGCAGCTCAATTGACATAGTGTGAACAAGCCCTCAATAATACAAGGTTTAATTCCTTGATTGAAGTTAAAAATGAAGTTTAACCCCTTCGTGACTGACGACGTACAGTGTACGTCGCCAGCATCGGGGCTGTTTAAACAGACTCCCGGTGACTTTTGCCGCCGGGACTCTGTTTAAACTTGTAGAGCCGACTGTCGAACTTCCGTTCATCGATCCCCTCCCCGTTCTATGGGACCGGGAGCGATGCAGATTGCATCACTTCCGGTCCCTGGGCTGTCAGTTCTGGGCTCCTGGAGCCCAGCTATAAGCTATTGAAGTGTGATCTGCACTTCAATAGCTTATTTCCAGTGTAAAGGTGACACTGGGGGTCTTTTGGACCCCCAGCATCACCTTAAAGAGTACCTGTCACCACCATCTGCTATCACATGGGAGGGCTTGTAAGCCCCCCCATGTGAGAGCAGTCAAAGTAAAGTTTAAAAAAAAACATGTTTTTTAAATTAAATTTCTACGTATGAAAACGACGAACGCGCTACACATGTTGGGTATCGCCGCGCACGCCGGAGTGAGAGCAATAATTCTAGGGCCAGTATTTTGGGGTATCTCTAAATTGATGGCCTGTGGGGGCTTTTAAAGCGTCTTCTATGGACTTTTTGGGGTACTGGGGTTTTTCGCTGTTTTACGGATGCACGCAATTTGTAACCTGGGCATGTTGGGTATAGTTTTACTCGTTGTAACCTCATCTTTTATATTTCATTAAAAAAATGGGTATTTTGTTGTGTTTTGGGGCATTTAATTAAATTTTTCACTAAATATTGGGGTTTAATAAGGAGTTGCGCTAATATTGCGCAACATAAAAATTTGCAACTACCACCATTTTATTCTATAGGGTCTTGGCATTCAGAAAATATATAATGTTGGGGGGTTTTAAGTAATTTTCAGGCCTAAAATGTGGAATATAACATGGGTACAAAAAATGACAAAAAGGCCTCAGTCATGAAGGGGTTAAAATGTACAGACCTTAAAAGCCATTTAGAGCCCAACTCTACCCAAACCCATTTTTTTAGGTTTTGTATAGAGTGGGGCAGAGATAGAAACTTAGGTTTTTATTGCCATCTTTCTCCTCACTTCCTGTCCGGGTGACAGCAGTAGAATGACAGTGGTGGGTGTCATTGCTGACAGTAAAAACAAAAGTGACAGAGGTTATAACCCTTCCCCCAAGTGTTTTTGTTTTGTGTTATCTATCCCCATTGGAAAGAATTTCCATCACTTCTTTTCCCTTTGACACTGTGTAACCCAAACAGAAATTAAATCTCCCCTATGAGGATACAGAGAGCAAAAAAGAAACAAACTTTACACTCTGAAAAACTAGAAAAAAAACTGTCTGGAACTAGGCTTTAAAAATACTGGATACTTAGTACATTTGTCCTTTAGTTATTGCTCCCACTGCCTGAGTGCAACCTGCCATGTAGTTACTTAACCCCGTCCCCATTCCATCTTTGTGTCCCCGCAGCCTTTGCTGAGAAAAATCTTAGATTGGTCCTCTTTTTACTGTGCACGGTGGTCCCATTCATTCCTTTAGGTGAGCTGTACTCTAAGCAGGCGAAATAACCCCATCGGGACGTTTTTGCTGCAAATGCTGTGTGGTGCCAGGCTGGGCCGCACGGCGAATATCGCTGGAACTGGGAGGATGGTACTTTTTTTACGCCGAGTTGTACAACACGTTATAGGTGTCCTTTAAAGTAGTACTAAACTCTAAAATTATTTTGTAATAATGGATCCAAATGAAACAAACATACATTGCTCAGCAAAGTATTTTTTACTTTAAGGAGGGTGAAGGGGAGACTGTCCTACCTTGCTAAGTACTAGCACACACAAGGGTAGCTCCATAGGACCTTGCAAAGGAAAGGAGCCATCCTAAAACAGGATATCAGGGCTAGTGCTCATGGGAGTAGCTAATTCTACAGGGAGCTAAAACATTTAATATCATTGTAAGCTAAAAGCCATTTATCTTTTAACATTGTTTAGGCTAGTTATTCTCACTGGTCTTTTGACTACAATTCTGACTTTAAAACTTTTCATGTGTCTCATTTAACAAATGGTGATGCTGGAGTAGCAGAACATGTAGTTACATGAAGTCACATATTGACATGTCAGAAAGAAATGGGGGATATGTGTTTATTGTGTGCCAGAAGCAGGCAGCGTTTAATAAGACCATATATACCACAAATGTTGCAGTATGGTTCTGCATAATGAGAGAGATACTGTAGAATAGCCAGCTGCAGCTAGTCTGTTATAGAAAATGACACAGTTATGGATACTTTTATGACCTGGTACATAATGGATTCAAAAAATGCCATATTACCAGAAGCAGTAAAAGGGACATGTTGGGATTGCAGTAGGTTTTAGTATTCAGATGTTAGATATGGATCATAAAACTGCAATAAATCCCATTTTACACAGGGCATTACTAAATAGGTGCACACTATAAAGGTTGATACCCACATTCATGCTTCCTTCTCTACTTCTCTGTTGTATAAAAAGGAGTTCACCAGCAGCCACCTCTAATACCCTGCTTTTTTTTTTTGCCGGATGGTGGGCTGTTCTAAAAGGCAACGTTTTGTCACTTCCTAGCTTCCTGCACATTTCTACTGACCAGCGAGAAAGCCCATTAGAGATTGATTGTTTTTGAAAGAAAGGGGCATTTTTTTTGTTTGCATGGCAGAAGCTTCTGTATAGCCGTTTTAAAGCCTGGCAATTCAAAAAGTACCACGCAGAACAGGGCTCAATGTTTACAAATGCCTTGGAGATCATGTGCAAGTTAGCATCAATGATTGCCCTTCTCAGGACACGCCATGGCAAAAAAATTGCACATACCTTAAGATGATAACAACAATTGTGGACTATCCTTAGGGGCACAGTTATATTAAGTGGCCAACCACTACCAGTGCATTTTTTTGTCCAGATGGAGCACCCTGTATAGTCAAAGTTTGTATTTTGTAGATTTCCTTACCAAACTGGGAGTATCAATTGCCACACAACCCTATTCTCCCTTGCTAATATGATTTTGTATTACAATAACTTATCTCTTGTTTTGTTTGTAAACAGTGTACTGAAATTTGGGTTTGAAAAACAGTTGTACTAATATCATGCAACATAACAACCTGGTACTCGGGACCCCTGTGGCTCTTACACCTGACCTGTGCAGAGGATCCCTCCTTTCTTCTCCTCCTTGCAACCCCTCCCCCTATCTCTAGCTCCTCTTCCCCTTCATTGCCCCTCTCCCGCCCAAACATTCCCTGTCTTCTCTCCATCCCTATCCCCCACACCCAACTTTTCTCCATGATTGACCATACCAACTCAGAATCACAATTACACTCAATGAAAAGTTAAAAAAAAAGATGCTCACATAGGATAAGAGGAAAAAACAAGAGAAGAGCACAACAACCTTGTGCATTATCTACGTGGCACCAGAGGACAGAAAGGAGGGGTAATGTATGCACTCACAAAATACCAGAAAATGCCAGCACATGTATCAGCTGCGGGGGGCTGACACAAAACATCAATGGTGAAGTGGAAGAATCTTTGATTTCACTGGGACAATCATCAGTTCAGGAGCTAGGAGGAAACAGCACTCTAAGTTTGAAATGTGAGAAGCAAAAAAAACAGGAGCGCCTGGTAGTGTAATAAAAAAGGAAAAAGATTGCATTCAAAATAAAAGCATAAAATGCACTCACAGCAGTGGTGAGTATAGATGTCCTTGAACCATGGAAGGTACACTGGTTGTCTTTAAGCCAGTCCTGACCAGGAGGTGGAAGGGGAACAGTAAACTCAGCGCTTCTCCTGGTCCCAGGAGTCAGTGGAACAGGTAGTACTGTATGTCAGCAATGTTGGTGAGATGTGATGGTGGAGCAGTACTGCTGATGTGCTAAGTGGACTGTGTACAGCAGAGTGGAGTCAGTCAGTATTCTTCAGAGTCGTCGGTGGAGCGGCTCCCCACAACTGTGAGGAATTCCAGGTGTTCACTTCCAGGTTCGGGTAATATAGGATAAGGTCATCTTACCTCAGTTTATTACTCTTCAGCTTCAGCCCTCTGGACCCACACTTTAACTACTAACACCATTCCTGTGCAATGGGTAAGGTGTCATTTACAATGTATGGCACTATAATGTACCACACAAACAGCGGGTGCGTTGCCATGAGTTGTGCGATAACATCTGCTTTTTAGCAGATGGGCCCTGAATATTCAGATTTTTCCATAAGCTTAATTGTGACTGGTTCGCTTCAAGAGCAGAAATTTCCTACCGCACTTACCAGCTAGCCTGCAACCCCCCACCCCCAAACGTTTATGGTTAAAAACAGAAGTTTTAGTTGGTCAACTTTTGCAAAATACATGGAAGCCACTGCCTTCTCAATGTCCTCCCTGTGTAGTGTTGTCCTAATCTATGAGAACTCCATCTTGGAGCATATATAGCAGAGGATGAATTTGGTGCAGGATATAGCATATTCCTCCTTAACCACTTGAAGACCAGGTGTTTACACCCCCTTCCTGGCCAGGCCATTTTTCAGTATTCAGCGCTGCAGTACTTTGATTTACATTTATTCCGTCATACAACGCTCTACTGAAATGAATTTTTTACCCTTTTTTTTGGGACAGATAGAGCTTTCTTTTGGTGGTATTTAATCACCACTGGGGTTTTTATTTTTTACTATATAAAGAAAAAAATACAGATTTTTTTAAAAAAAAAACTGTTTTCCTTAAATTATGTTAATGAAACATTGCAAATAAATAATCTTTCTTTGTACATTTAGGCCAAAATGTGTTCTGCTACATTTCATTGGTAAAAAAAATCCAAATGAGTTTAAATTAATTAGATTGTCTTACAGTTATAGAGTCTACAGAACAATGGTGTATATACCATAAAAATTGGAAATGTATCAACTCTGGTGCCCTGACTGCCTATCACATTTCTTGAGACCCTAAAATACCAGTACAGTAGAAACACCCACAAAATGACCCCATTTTGTAAAGCAGATACCCAAAGGTATTTGATAAGATGCATGGGAGGTGTTTTAAAGATGTAATTTTTTGGCACAAGTTATCAAAAAATAAAGAATATTTTTTT
>NW_017307169.1:496831-499183 GCF_000935625.1 Nanorana parkeri | reverse complement strand
AACGGTGTGTGAGAGAGGAGATAGAGGCGATAGTGACAGGGCTGCAAACTGCAGCCTTTGTTTACTTTTGTGACAGCTGTGATTTGTCACAGCTAGATCGCAAGGTATAGAGCCGATTTTACTGGCTCTATACCTTGTTATGGAAACAGACCTGTCCAATGGACAGTGCGAGCACAGTTGCCGGGTTGTGATCGCGCCGGGAGCGCGCCTGAGCGGGGGGCGGGGCGGGACGTCTAGAGACGCCCGCTCAGATCGAGGAAGGTCCTGGCCGGAGGCAGTTAAAGGCACAGGGACACACCAGAAGCCCTGCACATCACGACGGCAGCTGAAAAGCTGAAACCCCTAGTGTGTCCCCAACACCAAATCCAATGGCAAACGCACTCAATTAATAACTCAAAATTCCTCAAAGCTGGTTATGAATTGATGAGTGCGTTTGCTATTTGTTTCACTTGTTAGATATGGTGTGGGGACACACTAGGGGCTTCAGCTACCATTGTGATGTGCTGGGCCTCTGGTGTGTCCCTGTGCCTTTTAGGAGGAATAGACTACCTCCTGGTGAACCTGCACCCAATGCATATATGCTCCAAGATGGAGGCTCTCATAGATTAGAGTTAGGACCACACTATACAAAGGGGCCTTGCTGAGACAGTGTGGCTTCCATGTTTGCAAAAGTTGTGCATTTAAAACCTCAGTTTTTAACTCTAAAACTTACACAGTGTAATTTTTTTTACAGACTGGCTGGTGAGCGTGCTGGGAAATGTTTGCTTTTGTGCCGTGTAAAGCTCTTCCATGTGCTTCTTTGCTTTACAGCTGATTATGAATTGATGTGTGCTTTTGCCATTTGTTTGGATTGTTGTTTCACTTCAAGATCACATTAACCCTTTGTGGCCCCTTATTAAAGCCAAGGAAAAGAGATGCAAATAAGACTAACATAGCATTGACCTTAATATTATATAAAACCTGTTATAAATGGTTAAGGGTCATGGTGCAGTGCAACGTCACCATGCATGACTAATTAAAGAGAAGTGTATATGGAGGTGTGTATGAAGCATGACGGCTGTGTCTATTTGTCACAGTGACAGTAGCGCTGGTACTGCTGTAAACAACATAATGGCATCTCTGCAAATATAATGAAAATAACTGATTAGGAGGATCTCATTAAATGCTACTTGTGCTTGTGACCTTTAACATTAAAAAATCATAACAGGAAACCAAATTATAAAAATAAACATAATAAAAATATTTTCTTCAGAATTCATATACAATTGTAACAATATATTATTTTGATTCCATAGCCTGCTAGCGATTCTGTAGCTATCACTAGTAATCTATGAATACTTATGTCATGGACCTTAAAGGATAAGTGTACATATCCTTCTTCACCCCTTTATCACGGTCAGTTCAGATAATACTTCGCTATCAGTCTGCTTCTGGAAGATTGTCATTGGGAACTCTTCAGAGCAGTACCCACGCCTGTGTGTTGCAGCCTGAGTTAAGGTAGCCATCCATTTTGAATGGACTGTTAATGCAACTTGGGAAAGGAAAAAACGCACCTGCACTATTTTTTGGCAACACACCACACACTGGGGGGGAATTTATCAATACTGGAGCAAACAGAATCTGGAGAAGTTGCCCATGGCAACCAATCAGCATCTCTCTTCAGTTTGCTCAGGTAAGATTTGAAAATGACAGAGAGAAGGTGATTGGCTGCAGTGCAAATCTGCTCCACATTTTGTCTGCTCCAGTTTTGATAAATTCCCCCAAGAGTGTTCACATTTGTGCATTGTGAAGAGCACTGGCCTTGGCCTTGACAGACACTGAATATAAGAATATTAGTGCACCTGGGTAATAAGGCTAGACCTACACTGGCCATTAAGGGGGCTATTCATAAAGGAGACGAAGGATCCAGCCGTATCTTCGGCTGATCCATCGGCTCTCTTCGGCTGCCGGAGCCCTTCGGTTGGAACTGAAGGGCTGCTGTATGGGCTATTCACTACAGCCCGTACAGGAGCCGAAGGCATATGCTTCGGTTCGACTGAGCCAAAGTGACAACCAAAGCAGGGCGAACAGCCTGCTGAAGGCCGGCCTTTCGCCCCGCAAACCACAGCTGGGCGGAGCCAGCTATGTTGTCTCGGCTGGCTGCCCCCAGTTGTAATGACAGATCCGCATCATCCAAATGACCTGGGGATGCTGAACTGTCATTAAACAATAACAACTGGGCGGAGCCTGCCGTGGCATCACGGCCGGCTCGGCCCACTTGTTATTCATTGGCCGGGACCTGCTAGAAGACTCTAGCAGGTGCAGGCCAATAGGAAACAGTTGGGCGGAGCTAGCTGCCACAGCTAGCTCCGC